>NC_090822.1:41079146-41112146 GCF_000390325.3 Nicotiana tomentosiformis
CTCACTGAGGCAGGATCTAGGTGGACATGAAAGTCATACTGAGATGGGCGAACAAATAGATATTCCTTTGGTGAATTTGTGAAAACCTCAAATTTCTCAGAAGCTTTATGCGGACACGTGGCCCCTTTCAATTGACATGTATGCACATGATAGGTGCTAAGATATGCTCTCATGTTACTAGACCATGGAAAGGATTCATGATAATACTCACAAAGGAGTAGGGTGACTGTTCAAGCCATATGAGCCAGATAAATCGGAGAAAGAAAGAGTTGCTTAAGAAGGATCTCAACACTAGGTTGTCTTACATTAGATATGATACCACGTTGGTAATTATTACTATGGTGTGTGCATAGGCACAAATGAGAAGATGTTATTCATTCGAATCAAAAGGTTCCGTAAGAAATTCATCAGATATAGTCCCTTGTTGGGAAGTTAGGAAAGCAAGTGGGAAGTACTAATCCAAGAGTTATAACTCAATTCAAGGACATAACTATAGAGCTCAGTTCCACAATAGGTCGTAAATAAGAGAATTTGTGATAGAGTGGATTCGCGAATAATGTGTCTCGTTCAAAGAGTAGATACATGCAATGTTTTGTGATTCAACGTTTTGGTTACGACCATATTTATGTAGGCCTCTTCAATATGGATGTACATATACAACAAGGAAAATAATGCAATGTTCATAATGATGTACTAAGGAGTGACTTACTTGATGACTTTAGATTGACAGGGCAGTACCTTAATTAATGTCCCTCTACTCCACATCCAAAACATACATTAGTACCATAGCGACAAACACCCAAATGACATCTCAAACACTTCACACAACAGGGATGAGGTCCACAAAACTGATTCGTCTCACTAACCTGATATTTACCCTTTTTTCATACATCATAAGCATACCCCTTATCCTTCCTCCATGCTTCCAATGCGGGAGTAATAATTCTAGCACCGGGTTGCTGTATGGGCCTTTGGTACTGCCCAAATCTATCACCCCGAACGCGTTGCTGAGCATACTCAGAACACGACAGCAAATGTTCCTTCCTGCATGACAGACACAACTGGATTGGTGTACCCAACCTTGGGCATTTGTTCTTATTGTGCCCCCTCTTTCCACAACCATAACATATGTCAAGAGTCATCCAACATCTCCCCAAGTGACGCTTCTTGCAAACCAAACAATTTGGCTCATTAGTACCAACAACCCTTTTTCGCTTCTCAGATTCTCTCACCACGCGATCCGGTGGTGCGGTGACATTGGTAGGAACAAGGACACTTCCATTAGCAATAAGTTCTTCCAACCCCTCCACGGCTCGACGCATTCTCCCAACGAACTCTTGTGTAATCTCCCCCATATTCAATGGCGCGGTCATTTCCTCCTCACTATTTCCAACTAGTGGATTACTCATCTGGAAACAAAAAATGAGACATAACGAGGAAATTAGCTTCCTATCTTGAGCTCTATCGCACGATCAGGAGTATCAAAGAAGTGTGAAATTCCTAAATGTCTAAGTAGACTCCTCATTAAAGATGTGGTCGACAACACACCGATAAAAAGGACTCTACTAGACATGGCTCTGAGACATCCTAGGACACTTTAAAACCTTAGGCTCTGATACCAAGTTTGTCACGTCCCAAACTCGGGGAGCGCGACTGGCGCTCAACCGAGAGAACCCGGCCGAGCAAGCCTGTTAGATTTCCTTCTACCCAAACTCATCCATGAATAAAGAGGAGATGCACTCTATTAATCAACACTGAAAAGATTTAATTAATAACTTCCATTTCATTCCCATTAGCAGCTTCATCTATAAATTCCAAAATATTACGAGTTTATAGAATTAATGAAAAACATGATTTCCATGTACCAACATTTCTAGTTCAATTCCCAACATCAACCATAACCCACAATCTGTCTAAGGAGCCTCTAAGTACAATAGAAGAGTAATATGGAATTGCCGGCAACAAGGCCCCGGCTATACCTCAAAACACAGTACATGAGAAACAAAAGATACATGACCCCGAAATGAAGTGGGGCTCACCAAATCAGCTGAAAAGAGTGTACTACAATCACTGATCAATTTCGCCTGCTGTAGAACCACCTGCATCCATTAAATATAGCTTAAAATCCTCTTTCAAAATAGATTACCCATACAAGAAAAGGCAACACATAGAAACAACAAGTCACAATCAACAATATCCAAATGTCCAGTTAAAACATAATAATTTTAAAATACGAACTTCATATATAATTTTGGTTGGGAGATCATTCGCACCGATATAACACAGTCTTTGTTAGCACGGAGTCCGATCACGCTCGATCGGCTAGGCCATCTCCCCACTGACAATGTGGTTTGAAAGGTGTTGCGAAAGAAAGTTGTTACCAAGAGTAGTACCACCATGTGTGCAACATGGCGTCTGATCTCCTCCCGATCAGCTCGGCCGCCTTCCCACATATGCCGTGTGGGTTGACTTTTCCAATCCACAAAGGTTCCAGTTTCATCCCAATTAAGGGGAATAATATCACAATTTCCCAAAGGTTCCAATTTCATCCCAAATAAGGGGAATAATCACAATCCACCCCTACACCGGCACGTGTAGTTTCAGGTGTGAGCCTTATGACCCACCCTTTCTCGCTTTTGCTAATGATGCTCCCAAAAACATTTTTGATTTGATTTGAAAATAGAAATATCATAAATACAATTGTACTCACCTCAACATCTTTCACATTGTATAAATTCTCATTAGTATTTTCAGTCATTCACAACGTCAATATTTCCTTGGCTCGTTAGGCCATTCACAAGATTCTTTATTCCTGGAATGATGGCCGTATTTCTTATTCCATACTTTCACCTCTTTTAATTTCGAAGATCATCATCAAATATCAACATATAGAAAATTTTAGAAATCATATACTTCCAATCCATTTGAAATGGGAACTTCAAACACAAATGGTTTCTTCCCAAAGAATGAGGCATACCAACCAACAATAGAAACACACATGAAAAATCATAAACAGTCAATACACCATTTACTCTTGCAACACTCTTCCCCAGAAATGACAATGTACAATTTCAACACATGAGTATATAGAACTCAAATAGCACTAGATATTTTTATAAAGCAAAGCATTAGTTAAAGCAACCACTAATGGGCATGAACTGAATACAAAAGCTTTTAGGCAGTTCTATCTTCGAAGTCATTTATTTAAACAATTGAGTCGAGGCTCATTTCATATTCTTTATCGCATCTACTAAAATCATTTGCACTACTAGCCACAATTATAACTTAAATTCTTGGCACGTTGGCCACAATCTATATCCCAAATTATCTTATTTCACTTCCAACCACCTTTATAGATTATCAACAATAAGACATTTCCAAATCAAGACTTTAGGTACACATATGAGCAATTAAGAGTCTTAAGAATATTGAGATTTTCTCACACAATTTGACATACTATCTTTTATTGAAACACGACTCAAATCCATAACCTTTTAAAATGCAACCCATATTTTAAAACTTACGGAAACATTATGGAATTCAATTCCAAGAGAGAAAGTTTAGCCAACATACCTTGCTTTGAGCTTTCCTTAAATTACTACAATATTCCGGAAATTCTAGCAATCCCAATCTATTTTGAGACATAACAAAATTGAACCATTATTACGAAGATATTCATGATCTCAGTTCATTTGAGCATTTTATCAAACCTTATTAGTACAAGCCAACTACAAGGTTCTAACTACAAGATTTATCAAACCTTATTAGTACAAACCTTTTAAATCTAACTACAAGGTTCTTCTACAAGATTTCCTTCACTCCACAACCCAATTTTTACTTATTTGAGCTCAACAATCTTTACACAAACCTTATTAGTACAAGCATGTATAAATAATACTATTATACCCAAGAATCATACTCCAAATCAACCATCTTTTACCCAAATTCGAAATTGGAAAACTAGGGTATGGAACCTTACATCTTAGATGAAGGTCTTGTGATTAGCTTTCTCGATTCTTGAAGATTGGTGCAAGATTGAATGATTATAATGTTAGGTTCCCTACTTCTCTCTCTAAAATGCTCTTACCTCTCTCTAAAACCCTCAGAAAAATACCCCAAAATAAGCCCAAAAGCCTATTTATCAAAATGGGGTCGGGTTATGAAAAGAGGAAAATTAACCCTACGAATTCAACTATGCGGTCGCACAATGGACCGCACAATTGGTGTGCGGGTTGCACAATGGTCGAACAATTTGGTGCCCAGAACTGGGCTGTTCTGGTCCATTCTTCGACCAGTTTGCGGTCGCATAACCATTTTGCGATCGCATAATGGTCGCAGAATTGCATTCTGGCAGCCTTTGGTAATTTGGTCATAACTTCTTGTAGGAATGTCCAAATGACGAACGGTTTGAAGCGTTGGAAACTAGACTCAAAGGGATTTATTTTGTTAGGTAATACCCCATATAAATCTTCATATCAAGAGAGGTATAATCGTTTGAAGTTAGGTCTTCTGCGAACTTACTTGAAACTTTATTCCATCATAAATATTACAACTTGACTTAGCCTTGGGGCTCTTCTTAGACCATAAATCATTATTAATGCACCTCATAAATATATTATCATGATCAATTGATATCATTCATATAATAGTCCTTGTCTACACACAAAACAATATAATTAGCGCATATCGACTTTCTTAATAGCGCTTAAGTACTTCAAAATTTTCCGGTATGTTACATGCACCCTCGGTAGGAGTTGGGTTTGGTGCAGTCAAAGGAGGAGTAGTAGAATCAGGTGGTGAAGTAGCTGGGGGAATATCCTCAACCCTCGGGTGCTCGCCCGCATCATCAGGTATAGAATCAACTACCACTCCTGGGGTGGCATTGGCTCCTTTGACAGTTCTTTCTTTCTTCCTAGGTGGCATATAAGGAAAATTGGAGCAATGCATGAGTTCGAGGAGCAACAATCTTACAATCAGCTCTATCGCACGATCTAGAATATCAAAGAACGGTATTATTCCTAAATGCCCAAGTTTCCTCCTAATTATATATGTAGTCGACAACACACAGATAAGAAGGACTCTACTAGACACGGCTCCGAGACATCCGAGGACAATTTAAAACCTTCGGCTCAGATACCAAGCTTGTCATGCCCTAACCTCAAAGAGCGCGGCCGGCGCTCAACCGAGATAAATCGGTCAAGCACGCCTCTACAATGCCTTCTACCCAAACGTACCCATGAGTAAAGAGAAGATATATTCTCATTAATTAGATTGAGAAAATCATGTGAACAACACCAAAATAATTACCAATAGTTACGCCATTTATAAGTCTCAAAAATATTACGTTACACATTCATAGTTAAGGAGTGGAACGCGTGATACAATTACAACTTTACTAGTTTGACTTCCCCATAACCGAGGTACAATCCACAATATGTCTACGGAGCCTCTAATAGATACAAAAAGAGTAGCGTGATAGTGCCGGCAACAAGGCTCCGGCTATACCTTATAACAATATACATAGAGGACAAGAGATACAAGACCCCGAAATGAAGGGGGCTCACCATGTCAACTGAGGAGAGGGTGTACTGCTACCACTGATCAATACCACCTGTTATGGAACCACCTGAATCCATTAAATATGCAGCACCGCCGACAAATGGGACGTTAGTACATATGGAATAATACTAGTATCTAAAACTAAACACCCTCTCAATAGAACGAGTAACAGCAAAATGAGAAGGAAACATAAAACCAATGAGAGCCTTAAACCATATTAAAGTGCTAAGCTAAGAGAAAGATAAATTTCACGTATGTTTCAATATTTTAAAGTTGGGAGATCTTTAGTACAGATACACCACCGTGCTTTTAGCACGGAGTCCGACCTCAGCCCAATTGGCTAAGCCATCTCACCTCGAGACATCCAATCACAACACCACCATGTGCGGGGCATGGCGTCCGATCTCAGCCCGATCGGCTAAGCCATCTCACTTCAATGCCGTGTGGGTCAACATCACATCACATCTCACTAGCAATAATCTCATCCCATCTAAGGGGAAATATCTCAACATATCAATCCCATCCCATATAAGGGGAAAACATCTCATCACATTAACACGGTGATTTACCCCTCGATCACTCCTACACCGGCACATGTAGTTTTGGGGTTAGGTTATTTAGACCTATCCTTACTCAATGACTAACTGATACTCCCAAAACATGTATTATTTAAAGGATTTACAACTCACTTCATAATCATTCACACATATTTCCATTTCATTAGCACTAGGGGCCACAATTATAATATCATTCGCGGCACGTCATGTTACATCCCGCATTTTCGTACGATAAAGTTTCATCGTAAGTTAATCGACGCAAGTTCGGAAATGAAATTATTGCGTGATTATAAGCATTATGCTATTTTTAAACAAGTGATGAGTGAATTGGTGAAGGTGATAGGGTAAGCAAATCGAAGAAAATGAATTTCGTCGAAGTTTGACATTTTGGGATAAAATATGGCCCGAGCTAAAATACCCGGTATTTATGGACTATTACCATACAAGGTACCACATGGCCATGATAGTAAGGTGTATAAGGTATGTTAAAAATGAGTAGTATTTTAAGTAAGTTGAGATAATTCTTAATTATGTTGGTAATTAGTTAATTATTGGTTAATGTGGGAATTAACTAGTTAATTAATAATTAGTGAATAATTAATTAGAGATATGGGATAAGGCCTAGCAAGCCCAAAACGTGGCATCCCCTTTCTTTCATTTAAGTGACTCTTACCTTATAATTGCAAGGTGGCAGCATTTAAGAGAATTGCACATTATCTCATCTAGTTGAAGAATTGTTATCAAGAAAGCAATAAAACAAAGGATACGACCCTATTCATTTTCCTTTCCTGTAGATAACAACCTTCCATTCCTAGTCCAAAAAATCAAGGAGAAGTCACTTGCATAGAAAAGTTACATGGAGCTTCAACCAACACCTCCTTTCATAGAAACGTTACTTCTCATAAATTAAGGAAACATTTCCGCCAAGTTTTGCTTTGCATAGCAACGTGATTGCTTCGAGCTTTTCATACAACTTGTCCCGTGTTTTGTCGCACTTAACGTGTGTTAGAGGATTGTCAAGAGAATCGACTCAGGTATGTTAAGGCTAAGCTCTTTCTTCATTTTGGCATGATCTCATAATTACCCAAGTTTGATAACGAGGCATAAAGAAAAATTCATATTCCGGAATTTACGTATATTTTCCTAGTCTTGTAAGGTACAATATTCTCCTTATCGGGACATCATATTCAATTGAGTATTTCCTTTTTCCAGTCAAGAGAGTAGAGCATCTATATATACAGTATTACAATACTTTCATTACCATCGAGCTATAATCGATGGGCAGGCCCCTATTGGGCAACCTCTGATCAGATGGTAAGTTATATACTGAGCCTACTGTGGCCGAGCACCTATGAGCGAGCCCAGTTAGCCAAGATACAGAGCCTAGTATGGTCGAGCGCCTATGAGCAAGCAAACTACGGTAGAGCAGTTATATACATACCGAGCCTTATAAGGCCGGACAACTATTTTACTTACTATATTGAGAGAGTTGACTCAGTATCAGCAGGTAAGCATATCTTCAGATTATCATTGACTTTCTAGTTGCTTTCAGTTATTAAATTAACAGTTCGGTTTCAACGTTCAGTATAATGCCTTACATACTCAGTACATTATTTCGTACTGACGTCCCTTTTCTGGGGGTGCTGCATTTCATGCGTGCAGGTGCAGACAGACAGACGGGTAGACCTCCTTATTAGGTGTTGCCCAAGTTCAACTTGATCGGTAAGCTCCATACCCTTCGGAGTAGCCGAGTCTAGAGCTTTACGTACATATTTGAGTGTGTGTGTGTATATATATATATATATATATATATATATATATATATATATATGTGTGTGTGTGTGTGTGTGTGTGTGTGTTATGAGTAGGTTGGAGTCTTGCTCCGATCACAGTATATCCATTAGTAGAGGCTTGTAGACATATCCTGTCAGTTAATGCAGTATGTTGGGCTTGTAGGACTTTTATGTACATTTTGTTGGATTGTCAGTTGTAGTAGTTAAGGCGGCCTTGTCAGCCCAGCTTTTTATTGATATTTAGTCAGTATTCGCATTTGTCTTGCAATGTTGCCCATGGCCAAAGTATGACATTATATGTTAAGAGTCCCTTAGTCGCAAGTTGGTACGCGAGGATAGGTAATGCACTGAGTGCTGGTCTCGCACCCAGGTTCGGGGCATGATAAAAGTGGTATCTAAGCAGTTATGTCCTAGGGAGTCTACAAGTCGTGTCTAGTAGAGTCCTGTTTATGGGTTTTCCGTGCACCACACTTATATGCAGGAGGCTACAGGGCATTTAAGACTGTCACTCTTTCTTCTTACTCAAGATCGTGTGGTAGAGCTCTGTTGTAAGAACTCAATTTTCTAAACGCTATCTTATTCATAATATGATGATACCTACATCCAGAAATATGGTTGGTAGAGATATAGCTGTGGAAGAGTTGAGTTAGAGAAACTCGAGTTTGCATCATTCCTATGATGGATAAATGTGAGGTCTTCAGCAGAACATGTGTGTACCTTACATGTAAGCTTCTTGATAAGGAGCCTTAAGGAAAGAATATCTATCCACCTCTATGATGAAAGGCAATGAGAGGTTCAAAAGATAGATACAAGCTTCAACAAGTAAAACGAGCAAGATGAGAAGGGTACGAGGTACCCAATTAATGAAGATTATCGGTATTTTCAACTCCGGCAGAAAAGTATAAGCATTGTGACTTACCTTCAACAGTAACAGACGTATGTAGAATTGGCCACACCCATCTCAGTTATACCTTATTGGGGGCTAACATGTGTAGTTTAAGAAAAAGACAAGATATTAGGATCCGGATGGGGTTAGAGTAACCCAAAATGGTAAATGGATTGTTTGTGCTAGTTGGCAATTCTGAAGGATATTACAAAGGTGCTAATAGATCTCCTTGTGAGGCACCCAGATAGTGCACTCTAGAATATTATAATTAGATGTGGTACAGAAAGCCTAGAAGGGATAAATATTACCTTAGTGTGGCTCGCGTCCCTAGTAGAGCGAGAATGTTAAGCAACCCCAAGAGCCACTGGATGGAGCAAGGGGAGCTAAAAGCAAAAGAATGTCTTGTTCGAGTTTTCAGAATAAAGTGACAGACAAAAATGTTAGAGGGAAATAAGAAAATAGTTAATGAAGCATTATGAGTAAGATATGATACATGGATGACAACGGTGGATCAAAATGATGACAGTATTACAGAGTCTATAGTCAATTGAAGGAAAAGACAAGAGGTGACAGGCCTTGAGACAACAAAAGAGTATAGGCCATAAAGTCATATCCTCATTCAAGAAATAAGTTCGTAACTCCAACGCGACTACCGGAAGGAAAAGTTAGACTCCAGAACAATAGAAATCAGTACGGGCTGGTAAATAAGATAAACTAAACATGAATTAGGGACTGAGTGATTGGATAATAGTCAGCATCATGAGAATTTTAGATTTCGTTCCGGCGATAATAGAGTGGACAACAGAAGAAGATTCATGAGAAATTCAGAGAATGGTCATTCAAGAAGACACTTCCCTAAATCAAGCAAGGTGAGTAAAGTTAAACTTAAGGGGTTGTATGTGCTAGTTACACTAAGTGTCACCCTCGCGAGTGAGGAATTCCGTTATCTTTGGTACTGAAGGATTACCGCGAGACGAGTAAGGATCATCGATGATGTGAAAAGATGACAAAGATGAGAGGGTGAAACATCTATACATAGATCATCGTAGCACTAAATCTTAGTGCTCCCTTTAAGGGGGGAAATGGTGTGATGTGGCATTAGGTCAGAATTAAGTGGTTCTAGTAACTATGGAAATGGTAAAGGAAAAATGTGATAAGAATGAGAAAGGGATAAGATTGCACTTATTCATGTCCTGCAGATACGCAACGATTCCAGAACATTATGCAAACACGACGTCAAGAAGAGGAGGTAAGGGTTCCTGCCTGAGATATTATTGATAGATAAGGAGCCAGTGTGGGACGTAAGTTAAGGTAAAGGAAATGACCCATTAAAGATTACGCAGAATATTGATATGAGAATGAGCCAATGAGTAGTTAGTAGTTGATTCAGGAAGAGCCTAGTTATGGCTAGACAAGAGGATACAAACAAATCAATAGATCAGGCAAGATAAACGGAGTGAACCCCAACATGGGGAATTCAGTCTCGCAGATATGACATCCTGACCTTGAGAAGTATTCAGATAGAAGTTGGGGTAGTTAAAGATACCATATGAGTGTTAACGGAAGACAGTCAAAACTTCAATTCGAGAGCTACCGTACAAGCATATAAGTATGGAGGTAAGTAGCTAAGGAGTTTTATATGTGAGTACGAACATCAAAAATTCTGTCGAGTATACGATGTAATAAGCTCGTATCCTTGCAAGAATCAGTGGGTCCTCCCTAAGTACTACAATGAAAGACTAGTGGAGGAAATAAGGAAGAAGGTTTTAACCAAGCACAATCACCTAAAGAGGAAATGGTCATGTAACAACAGTCTTACAACAACATTGTATGCACTCCATCAGCAGGTGGCACCTATCATGGCTAATGAACAAGAAGAAGAAAACAAAATAATATATATATCAAAATCAAGATGTGTGGGCACTAAAATAAGCTAAGTATGCACGCATAAGGAGGCAGAACGACCAGTAAAACCAATTGCTTACATTTAAAGAAAGTTGAGAAGGAATGAAAGGAATTATTCGATCAATGATCCAGAGATAATTACACAAGATTGAATTGTTATAACATTGTATCATGGATATTCCATAGCGTCCATGACGAGCTAAAGTAATAACTACTACCATGAGCCGCAGATCGGAAGATAGCTTAAGCCTACATAAAGGTTGATCAAAAGGAAGAGGAAACTAAAGAGTTACAACAACGAAGTAAATCAGGATTCTGATTATTGGACCTAGAAAATTATAGAAATTGTGGTTGAGAACATTGCAGAGTCAGTCTTAGTATCAGAGGTACAAGAGAGATAGTACAACAAGCATATTCTATAACGGCTCTACGATAAATCCAGTTAGAAGAATACTAGCCTCATAAGAAGTCAGTATGAAGCTCCTACCAGATTGTGTATACACCAGAGGTGCAAGTATTATAATAGAGTTTTAAGTTGTGAATATGAATTATACCTATATGGAAAAGAGGTCATGAAAGAGATAGAAGATGTGATGTGAGATTTTAAGGTAAGTAAGGTAAAAGTTAACAACATACGAGATAGTTAGATGCAGAAGGTTGGGAATAGTCCATACTTAGGATAGAAGGCTAGAACCGCGGGGATTCAATATCCAGGAATGATAGCGGCATCGTAAGTGGAATATCTTATAGCCTATGGTTTCTAGGTATCGAGAGGTCTAGTTATGAAAGTAAAAGAAGAGTTAGAGACGATGTGATGTCTCACTTGATGTTCTAGAATAACACAAGGAAATCTATGGTGCAAGGAAGTTGAAGGAAGGCTACGAGTAGTATAAATGGATATATATGGGTCGCAAGCTAAAGTATGGTAGAGCAACAAGATTGTAGGAAGACATGAGCAAGGATAAGAAAGGGCGAGTGACAAGGTGATGAGAGTGGATAAGCCCTCGATATTAAGCCCACGAAAATGAGAGAGAGCTGATGGGTGCTTGAATAAGCTCAAAGGAGTCTATGACTAGTAGCATTTGGAAGAGATGGAATGCTACCCCGATAGTGAAATAAGGGTGTGATTGTGATAGATAAAGGATGACGTTTAGGCCTTCGAGTGAGTAATGATTTGAAGAGGATTTCATGGATTGTACGATATTAAAATACCCATGTAAGTGTATCACATTGGGATGCTATAAAATACGGTCATTGAAGTACAGTTTAACCCCAAAGTGGATTAGGAAAGTCACTTCAAATGTTCCCCGATGAGACGTGAGCCCTAGTTGTAGTGTTACGTAAGAGGCCAAGTTATCCGTATTAAGATGAATCAACTATGGATGGACAAAGGTCACAAAGTATGAGATGACATTAGGCTGTCATTATTAAGATGAACAGTAACGAGGGGGCATTAAAAGACTTAGCTTATTGCATATTGGATAAGCAATGAAATTAACATGGAGTTCGGTAGCAGCCCTCAATAACGATAAATCAAAGTAAGAATTATGGATGTAAAGTCATATGGATTGATAAACGAAGCTATGACAGAAGGTAGAAACAGTTACGAGATTAGAATGATTCCGACTACAAGTCGTGGTGTGAGAAAGAAGCTTAAAGGGGGAATGCCCTGGTCCTTAGAATTATTCACAGAACAGTTTCTTAGATGGCAAAGAAAGTACTAAAGTATTCAAAGGACATAACTTATGAAAATGATAAGTATATCATTCAACATTCGAGAACGAATGTTCCAAAGGGGGGAATGATGTTACATCCCGCATTTTCGTACGATAAAGTTTCATCGTAAGTTAATCGACGCAAGTTCGGAAATGAAATTATTGCGTGATTATAAGCATTATGCTATTTTTAAACAAGTGATGAGTGAATTGGTGAAGGTGATAGGGTAAGCAAATCGAAGAAAATGAATTTCGTCGAAGTTTGACATTTTGGGATAAAATATGGCCCGAGCTAAAATACCCGGTATTTATGGACTATTACCATACAAGGTACCACATGGCCATGATAGTAAGGTGTATAAGGTATGTTAAAAATGAGTAGTATTTTAAGTAAGTTGAGATAATTCTTAATTATGTTGGTAATTAGTTAATTATTGGTTAATGTGGGAATTAACTAGTTAATTAATAATTAGTGAATAATTAATTAGAGATATGGGATAAGGCCTAGCAAGCCCAAAACGTGGCATCCCCTTTCTTTCATTTAAGTGACTCTTACCTTATAATTGCAAGGTGGCAGCATTTAAGAGAATTGCACATTATCTCATCTAGTTGAAGAATTGTTATCAAGAAAGCAATAAAACAAAGGATACGACCCTATTCATTTTCCTTTCCTGTAGATAACAACCTTCCATTCCTAGTCCAAAAAATCAAGGAGAAGTCACTTGCATAGAAAAGTTACGTGGAGATTCAACCAACACCTCCTTGCATAGAAACGTTACTTCTCATAAATTAAGGAAACGTTTCCGCCAAGATTTGCTTTGCATAGCAAAGCGATTGCTTCGAGCTTTTCATACAACTTGTTCCGAGGTTTGTCGCACTTAACGTGTTTTTGAGGATTGTCAAGAGAATCGACTCACGTATGTTAAGGCTAAGCTCTTTCTTCATTTTGGCATGATCTCGTAATTACACGAGTTTGATAACTAGGCATAAAGAAAAGTTCATATTCCGGAATTTACATATATTTTCCTAGTCTTGTAAGTTACAATATTCTCCTTATCGGGACTTCATTCAATTGAGTATTTCCTTTTTCCAGTCAAGAGAGCAGAGAGTCTATATATACAGTATTACAGTATTTTCATTACCATCGAGCTATAATCGATGGGAAGGCCCCTATTGGGCCACCTCTGATCAGATGGTAAGTTATATACTGAGCCTACTATGGCCAAGCGCCTATGAGCGAGCCCAGTTAGCCGAGATACAGAGCCTAGTATTACCGAGCACCTATGAGAGAGCCTACTACGGCAGAGCAGTTATATACATGCCGAGCCTTATAAGGCCGGACAACTATTTTACTTACTATATTGATAGAGTTGAGTCAATATCAGTAGGTACGCATATCTTAAGATTATCATTGACTTCCAGTTTCTTTCAATTATTATATTATCAATTTAGTTTCAGCTTTCATTATAGTGCGTTACATACTGGCTATATTATTTTGTACTGACGTCCCTTTTATGGGGGCGCTGCATTTCATGCGTACAGGTTCAGACAGACAGACGGGTAGATCTTTTTATTAGGTGTTGCCCAAGTTCAGCTTGATCAGTAAGCTCCATACCCGTCGGAGTTGCCGGGTCTAGAGCTTTACGTATATCTTTGTGTATATATATATATATATATGTTATGAGTAGGTAGGAGCCTTGTTCCGATCACAGTATATCCACCAATAGAGGCTTGTAGACATATCCATCAATAGGGGTGACCAATTTCATTTTGGATAAGGAGAATATTGAACTTACAGGATATGTCTACAAGCCTCTACTGTGATCGGAACAACTCCCCAATCTACTCATAGCATATATATATATATATATATATATATATATATATACACAAGATGTACATAAAGCTCTAGACCCGGCAACTCTGAAAGGCATAGAGCTTACCAATCAAGCTAAACTCGGGCAACAGTTAATGAGGAGGTCTACCCGTCTGTCTGTCTGAACCTGCACGCATGAAATGCAGCGCCCCCAGAAAAGGGACATCAATATGAAATAATGTACCGAGTATGTAAGGAAATATACTGAAAGATGAAATTGAACTGATAATATAAAAAGTGAAAGCAACTGAAAGTCAAAGATAATCTGAAGATATGCTTACCTACTGATACTGACTCAACTCTCTCAATATAGTAAGTTAAATAGTTGTCCGGCCCTATAAGGCTCGGTATATATATATATATATAACTGCTCTACCATAGTAGGCTCGCTCATAGGCGCTCGGCCATACTAGGCTCTGTATCTCGACCAACTGGGCTCGCTCATAGGCGTTCGGCCACAGTAGGCTTGGTATATAACTTACCATCTGATAAGAGGTTGACAAATAGGGGCCTGCCCATCGATTATAACTCGATGGTAATTAAAATACTGTAATACTGTATATATAGGCTCTCTGGTCTCTTGACTGGAAGAAGACAATACTCAATTAAATATGAAGTCCCAATAAGGACAATACTGTAATTTATGAGACTAGGATAATCTATATAAATTCGGGAGTATGAACTTCTCACTATGCCTCGTTATCAAACACATGTAGTTACTGGATCATGCCAAAATGAAAGAAAGATTTAGCCTTAACATATCTGCAGTAGGGAAAAATCCGTATGATATTCTTAGAAAAGGTTGCACCGTACTCCCTTAGAATCGAAAAATCTCGTGGCTATTATGCTAAGAAGTCTCGTATGAACTTTGTTTCAAGAAAATTCACGTTGAGATATCCTTCTTCTATGAATTTTCTGTATGAACTTTGATTCAAGAAAAAGTCTCGCAAACTTTCTTGTATGAAATCACAATTACAAGAAAGAATAGGAGTAGGAAATGGGGAATGAAATAGTCAAGTAGTAGTTGCTGCAAGTAGTGCAAAGTCTATTGAGCCAAAAACGGAACAAGTGGAAGTAGTGGGGTTGCTCTTTTTTTTTTCTTTCACTTTAGTATTACTTTGTGGATTTGGAGAAGAAGAGTAGGTGTGAATTATCCATTGCCTAATGCTACTTTGATAACCTTTCTCTTGAATTAGAAAGATGTTAGATTTTAATGTAATGACTAAGCCACATATTAAATGTGCCACCTTTTCACTCAAATGCAAGAGTCATCATATGTATCTCCATGTGGATGCCACAGTTTGGATCATTAATCTTATCCAAAGACTTTAATTAATCAACCACTAATTATTAATTAACTAGTTAATTCCCCCATTATCCAATAATTCACATAATTAAGGATTATGTCAAATTACTTAAAATACTACTCACTTTTAACATACCTTATACACCTTACTATCATGGTTATGTGGTACCTTGTACGACACTAGTCCATAAGTACCGGGTACTTTAGCTCGGGCCATATTTTATCCCAACATGACAAACTTCGACGAAAATGTATTTTTTTGATTTCCTTACCCTCTCACTTTCACGAATTTGCTCATTACTTGTTTGAAATAGCATAAGGCTTATAATCTCAAAATAATCTCATTCCTGAACATACGTTGATTAACTTATGACGAAACTTTAACGTACGAAAACATGGGGTGTCACATCATTCCCCCCTTTGGAACATCCGTCCTCGAATGTTGACTGATGCACTTATCATTATCATAGCCTATAGTCCTTGTGAATACTTTAGTACTCTCCTTGCCATCTTAGGTAGTTGTTCTGTGAATATATTCAAAGTCTAGGGTATTCCCACTTGTAGGTCTCTTTCTTACACCACGGATTCTGGTCCGGATTTTTCCAATATCGTAACTTTTGCTACCTTCTGTCATGCAACTTGTACGACTCTAACCCTATAAGTGCGCCTATGCGATCTCCTTTTTCCTCCAGTCTTTAGCCAAATCTCTAGGCCTCACTTTGTAGACATATACTGAGCTTTATTAAATGTCCCTCTAGGTATCTATAGATATACTGAAGTTCTTCGCTCGGTACTTTGTTGAACTTACGAACATTGCTATACCTTATTTCGTAGATCTGTTTATCCATCCGTATGACTTTACTGCATCCAGGTAGGTCATACTATACCATAACTCTTACTTCGATTTGTCGTTACTGAGGTATTCTACCAAACTACAGGTTACGTTCGTTGCTTATTCCATATGTATAAATCTACGTCCTTTAATGCTTTCTCATTACTATTCCTTTAAAGAATGACGGTCTAATCTCATCTTATACTTTATGACTTCTGTCCATCCATTGTTAATTCACCTTAATGTTGATTAATCTACCACTGATAACTTGATCTCTTATGTCAAACTACCGCTAGGGCTCACAACTCATCGGGGACATCTGGAGTAATTAGATTGATCCACCTAGGGGAGATACTATATTTCCATAACCGTATTTTATAGCATCCCAATATGACTCACCTTGACACGGGTATCTTAATAACGTACAATTCATGAAATCCTCTTCAAGTCATTACTCAATCGAAGGTCAAAACGTCATCCTTTATCTATCATAATCACACCCTCATTCCACTACCATGGTAGCATTCCATTTCTTATGGATGTTATTAGTCTTAGACTCCTTTGAGTTTATTTAGGCTACACTAAACTATCTATAACTTAGAGAAACCATCAGCGCTTTTGTTGTCATGGGCTTAATGCCGAGAACTTATCCATTCTTGTTACCTTCTCACTCGCCATTTCTCATCCTTACTCCTGTCATAAAGCTTTGTCGCTTTACTATACTTTAGCTTGTGACCTATTCGTATCTATTTATATTATGCGTATCCTTCCTTCAACTTGCTTGCACCATAGATTTCCTTGTGTTATTCTGGAACATCAAGCGAGACATCACATCGTCTCTAACTCATTCTTTACTATCTTGACTAGATCTCTTGGTACTTAGAAACCATAGGTTGGAAGGTACGCCACTGACGCCGCCGCTATCATTCTTGGATACTGAATCCTAACACTTCTAGCCTTCTATCTGAAGTATGGACTATTCATGATCTTCTGCCTTTGAGTATCTCGTACGTTGTTCACATTTACCTTACTTACTTTAAAACCTCGCATCGTATCTTCTATCTCTTTCATGACCTCCCTTCCACATAGGTATAATTCATGTCCATAACTTGAAGTTATATTATAATACTTGTACCTCTGATATTAAGAGTGATTTTGCAATGTTCTCAATTACGATGTCCATAATTTCCTGGGTCCAATAGTCAAACTCTTGAGTTACTTAGTTGATGTACCCCTTTAGGTTCCTCTTTCCTCTGATCAACTTTTATGTAGGCTTAAGCTATCTTTAGATATGCGGCTCATGGTATTAGTTATTACTTTAGCCCTTTATGGACGCTATGGAATATCCATGATTCAATCTTCTAACAACTCAATCCTTTGCATATGCCCTGGGCTAAATTGTTTCTTTTAACCTATACCTGAGTCTTCTATTGCTGTATGGTTGTTAACATATATGTATACTCCGAAATCGCAAGTGCATTCATAACGTAACTAACTCTGGATCATTGATCGAATAATTCCTTTCGTTCCTCTCAACTTTCTTTAAACATAAGTTATTACTTTTCCTGGTCTTTCTGCCTCCTTGTTGCGTGCATACTTAGCTAATCTTAGTTCCCACACATGCCAGAATTTTCGTGCAACTCATATGATTTTGAATATTACTTTTGACTTTACTTCCCGTTCGTTAGCCACGGTAGGTGCCACCTGCTAATGGAGTGCATACAATGTTGTTGTGAGACTATTGTTACATGACCATTTCCTCTTTAGGTGACTGTGCTTGGTTAAAGCCTTCTTCCTTATTTCCTCCGCTAGTCTTTCATTATAGTACTTAGGGAGGACCCTCTGATTCTTTCAAGGTTGCGAGCTTATTACATCATATACTTGACGGAATTTTTGATGTTCGTACTCAAATATAAAATTCCTTAGTTACTTACCTCCATACTTATATGCTTATACGGTTGCTCCCGAACTGAAGTTTTGACTGTCTTCCCTTAACACTCATACGGTATCTTTAACTACCCCAACTTCTATCCGAATATTTCTCAAGGTCACGATGTCATATCTGCGAGACTGAATTCCCATATTGGGGTTCACTCCATTTATGTTGCACGATCTATTGATTTGTATGTATCCTCTTATTTAGCCATAACTAGGCTCTTCCCGAATCAACTACTAACTACTCATTGGCTCATTCTCCTATCAATATTCTGCGTAATCTTTCAGGGGTCGTTTCCTTTATCTTAACTTACGTCCCGTAATGGCTCCTTATCTATCAATAACATCTCAGGCAGGAACCCTTACCTCCTCTCCTTGACGTCGTGTTTGCATAATGTTCTGGAATCGTAGCGTATCTGCAGGACTTGAATAAGTGCAATCTTATCCCTTTCTCATTCTCTTCACATTCTTCCTTTACTATTTCCATAGTTACTAGAACCACTTAATTCTGACCTAATTCCACATCACACCATATTCCCCCCTTTAAGGGAGCACTAAGATTTAGTGCTACGATGATCTTTACTCGCCTCGCGATAATCCTTCAGCACCAAGGATAATAAAATTCCTCACTCGCGAGGGTGAAAATTACTGTAACTGGCACATACAGTCCCTTAAGCTTAACTTTACTCACCTTGCTTGCTTTAGGGAAGCATTTTCCTGAATCACCATTCTATGAGTTTCTCATGAATCTTCTTATGTTGTCCATTCTATTATTGTCGGAACGCAATCCTTGAATTTCTCATAATGCCAACTATTATCAAATCACTCAATCCCTAATTCTTGTCTAGTTTACCTTCATTACCAGCCCATACTGATTTGTATTACTTTGGGGGTCTAACCTTTCCTTTTGTTCACGAACTTGCTTCTCGAAATGAGGGTATGACTTTCTAGCCTATACTCTTTTGTTGTCTTAAGGCTAGTCACTTCTCATCTTTCCCTTCACTCGACTATAGACTCTATAATACTGTCATTTGTTTTATACCGTTGTTACCTATGTATCACATCTTACTCATAATGGTTCATTAACACTCTTCTTATTTCCTGCTAACATTTCTATCTATCACTTTATTCTGAAAACTTCGACAAGATATTTTTTTGCTTTTAGCTCCCCTTTTGTCCATCCACTGGCTCTTCGGGTTGCTTAACATTATTTCCCTACTAGGGACGGGAGCCATATTAAGATAATATTTATCCTTTCCAGGCTTCCAGTGCCTATCTTTGTAATACTCATATCTAGTTGTATTATTTTAGAGTGCACCATCTGGGTGTCTCACAAGGAGATCTATCAGCACATTATCCTTCGGAAATGTCAACTAACGCAAACAATCCATCCACCATTTACTACTTCGGATCCTAATATCCGTCCTTCTCTTATACTACTTCTGTTAGCTTCCATAGGGCATAAATGAGATGGGTGCGGCCAATTGTACATACCTCTGTTACAATTGAAGGTAACTCAAAATGCTTATATTTCTCTACTTGAATTGTAAATACTGTAAATCTTCATTAGATGGGTAGCTCGTACCCTTTTCATCTTGCTTCTTTTACTTGCTGAAACTTGTGTCTATCTTCCGATTCTCTTATTCCTTTTTTCCGTAAGAGTGGATAGACATTCTTGCCTTAGGGATCCTTATCAAGAAGCTTACACATCTTAGTATACACATGATCTACTGAATACCTCATATTTATCCATCATAAGCATGATGCAAAAATTGAGTTCCTCTGACTCAACTCTTCCACAGCTATATCCCATACCAATCGTCATTCTGGATGTAGGCATCGTCGTATTATGAATAAGATAGAGTTTAGAAAATTTACAACTTGGCTCTACAACACGATCTAGAGTAAGAAGAAAGAGTGACAATCCTAAATGCCCTGTAACCTCCTGCTTATAAGTGTGGTGCACGACACACCCATTAACAAGACTCTACTAGACACGACTTGTAGACTCCCTAGGACAGAACTGCTCTGATACCACTTTTGTCACATCCCGAACCTGGGGGTGAGACCGGCACCCGGGGCCTCATCTATCCTTGCGACTAGGGAACTCTGAACATGTGATGTCGTACTTTGGCCATGGGCCACATTGCAAGATAACTGCGAATGCTGACTAAATATCAATATAAAGCTATGCCGACAAGGACGTCATAACTACTACAGCTGGCAAAATAACAAAATATACATAAAAGGCCTACCAGCCAAACATAGTGCACTAACTGACAGGATATGTCTACAAGCCTCTACTAGTGGATATACTGTGATTGGAACAGCTCCCCGACCTACTCGTAACATATATACATATATACACAAGATGTACATAAAGCTCTAGACCCGGCAACTCCGAAAGGCATGCAGCTTACCGATCAAGCTAAACTCGGGCAACACTTAATGAGGAGGTCTACCCATCTGACTGTCTGAACCTGCACGCATGAAATGCAGTGCCACCAAAAAAGGGACGTCACTACGAAATAATGTACCGAGTATTTAAGGCAATATACTGAAAGCTGAAACTGAACTGATAATATAATAAGTGAAAGCAATTGGAAGTCAAAGATAATCTGAAGATATGCTTACCTGTGGATACTGACTCAACTCTCTCAATATAGTAAGTAAAATAGTTGTCCGGCCCTATAAGGCTTGGTATATATATAACTGCTCTGCCGTAGTAGGCTCGCTCATAGGCACTCGGCCATGCTAGGCTCTGTATCTCGACCAACTAGGCTCGCTCATAGGCGCTCGGCCACAGTAGGCTCGGTATATAATTTACCATCTGATTAGAGGTTGCCCAATAGGGGCCTGCCCATCGATTATAGCTCGATGGTAAAGAAAATACTGTCATACTGTATATATAGGCTCTCTGCTCTCTTGACTGGAAGAAGACAATACTTAATTAGATATGAAGTCCCGATATAGACAATACTGTAATTTATGAGACTAGGATAATATATATAAATTCAGGTGTATGAACTTATCGTTATGCCTCGTTATCAAACACATGCAGTTACTGGATAATTCCAGAATGAAAGAAAGATTTAGCCTTATCATACCTGGAGTAGGGAAAAATTCGTATGATATTCTTGAAAAATGTTGCACCGTACTCCCTTAGAATTGTAAAATCTCGTGGCTATTATGCTAAGAAGTCTCGTATGAACTTTGTTTCAAGAAAAATCACGTTGAGATATCTTTCTTGTATGAGTTTGCTGTATGAACATTGTTGCAAGAAAAAGTCTCGCAAACTTTCTTGTATGACATCAAAATTACAAGAAAGAAAAGGACTAGGAAATGGGGAATGAAATAATCAAGTAGTAGTTGTTGCAAGTAGTGAAAAGTCTATTGAGCCAAAAACGGAACAAGTGGAAGTAGTGGTGTTTCTCATTTTATTTTCTTTCACTTTAGTATTACTTTGTTGAATTTCTGAAGAAGAGTAGGTGTGAAATATCCGTTGCCTAATGCTACTATGATAACCTTTGTTATTGTCACGCCCCGAACCTGGGGGCGAGACCGGCAGTCGGTGCCTCATCTTTCCTTGCATACCAACTTGCTACTAGGGAACTCTTAACATGTGATGTCGTACTATGGCCATGGGCCACATGGCAAGAAAAATGCGAATGCTGACTAAATATCAATATAAAGCTGGGACGACAAGGCCGTCATAACTACTACAGCTGGCAAAACAACAAAATATACATAAAAGGCCTACCAGCCCAGCATACTACACTAACAGACAGAATATGTCTACAAGCCTCTACTGGTGGATATACTGTGATCGGAACAGCTCCCAAACCTACTCATAATATATATACATATGTACAAAAGATGTACATAAAGCTATAGACCCGGCAACTCCGAAAGGCATGGAGCTTACCGATCAAGCTGAACTCGAGCAACACTTAATGTGGAGGTCTACCCGTCCGTCTGTCTGAACCTGCACGCATGAAATGCAACGCCCCCAGAAAAGGGGCGTCAGTATGAAATAATGTACCGAGTATTTAAGGCAATATACTGAAAGCTAAAACTGAACTGATAATATAATAAGTGAAAGCAACTGGAAGTCAAAGATAATCTGAAGATAAGCTTACCTGCTGATACTGACTCAATTCTCTCAATATAGTAAGTAAAATAGTTGTTCGGCCCTATAAGGCTCGGTATATATATATAACTGCTCTGCCATAGTAGGCTCGTTCATAAGCGCTCGGCCATACTAAGCTCTGCATCTCGACCAACTGGGCTCGCTCATAGGCGCTCAGCCATAGTAGGCTCGGTATATAACTTACCATCTGATCAAAGGTTGCCAAATATGGGCCTGCCCATCGATTATAGCTCGATGGTAACGAAAATACTGTAATACTGTATATATAGGCTCTCTGTTCTCTTGACTGGAATAAGACAATACTCAATTAAATATGAAGTCCCGATAAGTACAATACTGTAATTTATAAGACTTGGATAATGTTTATAAATTTGGGTGTATGAACTTCTCATTATGCCTCGTTATCAATCACATGTAGGTACTGGATCATGCCAAAATGAAAGAAAGATTTAGCCTTAACATACCTGGAGTAGGGAAAAATCCGTATGATATTCTTGGAAAAGGTTGCACCGTACTCCCTTAGAATCGCAAAATCCCGTTGCTATTAAACGAAGAAGTCTCGTATGGACTTTGTTTCAAGAAAAATCACGTTGACATATCTTTCGTGTATGAATTTGCTGTATGAACTTTGTTTCAAGAAAAAGTCTCGCAAAATTTCTTGTATGAAATCACAATTACAAGAAAGAAAAGGACGAGGAAATGGGGAATGAAATAATCAAGTGGTAGTTGTTGCAAGTAGTGCAAAGTCTATCGAACCAAAAACGGAACAAGTGGAAGTAGTGGGGTTTCTTTTTTTTTCATTCACATTAGTATTACTTTGTGGAATTGGAGAAGAAGAGTAGGTGTGAAATATCTGTTGCCTAATGCTACTTTGATAACCTTTGTCTTGAATTAGAAAGATGTTAGGTTTTAATGTAATGACTAAGCCACATATTAAATGTGCCACCTTTTAACTCAAATGCAAGAGTCATCATATGTATCTCCATGTGGCTGCCACGATTTGGATCATTAATCTTATCCAAAGAATTTAATTAATGAACCACTAATTATTAATTAACTAGTTAATTCCTCCATTATCCAATAATTCACATAATTAAGGATTATGTCAAACTACTTAAAATACTACTCACTTTTAACATACCTTATACACCTTACTATCATGGCCATGTGGTACCTTGTACGACACTAGTCAATAAATACTGGGTACTTTAGCTCGGGCTGTAGTTTATCCCAACATGACAAACTTCGACGAAATTTTTTTTTTTTCGATTTGCTTACCCTCTCACCTTCACGAATATGCTCATCACTTTTTTGAAATAGCATAAGGCTTATAATCTCAAAATAATCTCATTCACGAACTTATGTTGATTATCTTACGACGAAACTTTAACGTACGAAAATATGGGGTGTCACAGGGATCAAAGGTAAGTTGTGGTGCATTTTGAGGAGTGTGATAAGTTGTGGTTTGTGGATACTGGGTCGGGTAATGGTGTTGTTGTTGAGGGGTTTGCACTGGTGGTGGGATATGATTTTTAAGGAGGTGCGAGATTGTGATACTAGTGTATTGCAGGAGGATTTTGTGGAGCTATGGGTGGTGGATTTCGGTTTTGGCTGTTTTGCGGTGGTGTTTAGTTTTGAGTGGTTGTGTTTTGTTGGTTGATGTTAAGAACATTTAGAGTAAGGGAAGGCTTTGCCAGATTTTGGACCTGCTCAAGCTCACCCTGCAACTCCAAGATTTTTTGCTCCAAACGTAAGACCTACTCATTCTGTCCACGCGTACTTCTTCCGTCTGAGGTTTCAACATTCTCTGCCATGGTAGCATTGTCTTTTCGGTTAATACTTCGATCATACATCTTCCCTTTGCTTTTGCCTTTGCCTTTCAGGTAGCTAGGTGGAGGAGGAAGTGGAGGACCTTTTGATATGGTGTGGTATGCTGATGAGGCTAGAATGCACGGACCAACCTTTGGGAATGGGACTAATCAAAAGAAAAAGGCAGAAGGTAACCAAGTTAGTAAGACGAAGTAAAAGTGTGTTTGCAATAATTAAGCATGTATCACATATGGTTATGCAATAATTCACGTCCTAATTTGGGGACCTCATTCTTCCTGATGTAGGCCTAAGCGACACATAGACATGGAGAAAACTCATGCCAATGTTTCCTCACTCCATTAATGCAAAAATAAGCCAAATCAATGTCACGACCCAAAATCTAACCATGGTCGTGATGGCGCCTATCTTGTTACAAGGCAAGCCTACTTCCCAAAATATTTCTACTAAACCGATTATAAGAATTTAATAAAATATTTCAATATTTGAATTTCTCATAAACTAAATCAACTCTAAATATAATTTTAGAAATACGGAAACGAGCCCCAAATATCGCGGTGTCACTAAGTCATGAGCGTCTATATCTATGAACTAAGAAATGAAACTGTCTAACTGTCAATACAATCCAAAAGAAGAAATGATAAAAGGAGTAACAAGGTCCTGCGAATGCTAGCAGCTACCTTGCAATCTCCACAGATAGCCACCTGAACTCAACGATCACCGTGGTCTAACTCACCTGAATCTGCACATAAAGTGCAGGGTGTAGCATGAGTACAACCACCTCAGCAAGTAACAGATTACGAGCTAAGTAAAACAGTCTAATTATTTATTTTCACAATTCTAAAAATAAACATAAATAAACAGGTAAATTCCATAACTCAGTAAATTCCACAAAGAAGTTTAACAGATAAATGCAGCAGCAACACAAATAAATACAACCTCACAGCAGTGTTACTCCATCACTCATCACTCGACACTCGGCACTCAATACTCAAAACACTCAACACCCTGCGCTCACTGTGGTGTGTACAGACTCCGGAGGGTCTCCCAAAGACCAAGCGCTAAGAACGGATAACTCATGTGCCATCATATCAATACCTGGATCCGCACGGTCAACTCACGTGCTACGCGGACAACTCACGCGCTATGGTACCAATACCTGGACCCGCACGGTCAACTCACGTGCTACGCAGACAACTCAGGCGCTATGGTATTAATATCCTCACAACTAGGCTCTCTGCCTCACTCAATCATGTACCTCACTAGCCTCATCATCACCAACAAATAAGGGAACACAACCCACATCAAGTATCACCGCATAATAGCAAATAATAGAGACTGAGGTAAACATGTAAAATAATTTCTATGACTGAGTACAAATAATGTGAGCATGAATAAAGCCTAAGCATGATCTCTAACATGAAGGCAAACAAGTTCAACAACAAATAAACACATAACTACAGATAATAGCTATTAGGCCTCACAGACTCACGGGACGGACCAAGTCTCAATCCCTTGCAATGCACACCCACACGCTCGTCACCTAGCATGGGTATCATTTCCAAACAGTCACGTGATGTCAAATCTCCGGGTTTATACCCTCAAAGCCAGAGTTAAAACTGTTACTTGCCTTAACAACATATAAATCCTACTCCGGGATGCCCTCGTCTTTGGACTCGATCTCCAAAAGCTCTGAATCTATCCATAATTCAAATAATACTATCAACATAGGCTAAAGAATCGAATTCCAACGAAAAAACTACATAAATTAGACCAAAACCCTAAATTGGCTCAAACCCAGCCCTCGGCCCCACGTCTCAAAATCTGACAAATTTTACAAAACTAGAAGGCTCATTCACTCACGAGTCTAACCATACCAAATTCATCAAACTCCGATGTCGTTTGGTCATTCAAATCCTTAAATTACATCTCCAAAAATCTGAAGCCCTAACTCCCCATTTTCACTAATTACAAAGACTAAACAACAGAAAATCACTATATGTACAAGTATTAGGGCTCCAGCAATTTACCTCACTGATAGCCCTTGAATCACCGTTCAAATATCACTCCAGAAGCTCCACAAACCGACTTGAAAATGGTTGAAATGAACCAAATTCGCGAAGGGTTCTATTTATGGTTTCTGCCCAAATTTTTCGCACCGCAAAATTCTTCTCGCACCCGCGCGACCGCACCTGCGGTCCAAGGAGCCGCACCTGCACAACTCACTTAATTCCCTAGCTTCCGCACATGCGTACACCTTTCTCGCACATGCGGACTCGCATATGCGGTCCCAGGTGCGTATTTACGAAACCAGCCGAAAATCCTAATCTCCGAATCTCCGAAACTAGCCCAAAATTCTTCGCACCTGCGTTCCCAGCTTGGCCCAGCGTCGCCCGCACCTGCGCACTCCCCAAGCGTACCAGCGGCCTCGCACGTGCGAGGCTTTCTTCTGCAGGTGCGAAAATACCAGTAGCAGTAGCTCCAGCTACAAATTCCAACTTCGACAAATCCGTTAACCAACCGGAATAACCCCGAGGCCCTCGGGACCTCAACCAAAAATACCAACAAGTCATATATCAACGTACCAACTTAGTCGAACCTTCGAATCACTCAAAACAATATCAAATCATCAAATTACCCTCGGATTCAAGCCTAAGAACTTCTAAATTTCTAAATTCGGCAACCGATGCCGAAACCAACCAAACCATGTCCGAATGACCTAAAATTTTGCACACACATCACAAATGACATTACAAACCTACTCCAACTTCCAGAATTCCATCCCGACCCCGATATCAAATTTTCCACTGCCGATCGAAATCGCCAAATTTCCAATTTCACCAATTCAAGCCTAATTGTACCACGGACCTCCAAATCACATTCCGGACATGCTCCTAAGTCCAAAATCACCATACGGAGCTATTGGAATCATCAAAATTCATTTCCGAGGTCGTTTACACATAGATCCATATCCAGTTGACTTTTCTAACTTAACTTTCTAACTAAGAGACTAAGTGTTCATTTCACTCCAAAACTACTCCGGACCCAAACCTACCAACTCGATACAACTCAACACCGCTGAACAATACATAAAGAAGCAGGAATGGGGAAACATGGCTATAACTCTCGAAACGACTGGCCGGGTCATTACAATCAATCTTTCACTAAATCGAAAATGATAATTATAGAGTCACTAATGGAATTAAGCATTATTACATCGAAATCTAATCTAGTCTAAAAATCAGTAAAAAACATTATCTCCTGGTCTAGTTGGTCCTTAAAGGACCTTCTCCTTGCTTGGCTCTCTTGACTACATCAATCACGTCTCCCAACCAACATGCTGGCACTGATATCTGCTCTAGTATAGTCTTTCTCAGTAGTCTTAGGGTCCCCTTTGACAAAGTAAAGGTTAAAAAGCAAGGCCTCATAGTTAGCTGCAAATCTAACCCTTAGTCCATCACCCACAGTTAGTCTATCCATTAGTCGAATCATTTTGGAGACAACACAACAATTGTCCAATGAGTCGAAAACATATGAAAGAAGTATGACGTGAGATGATTGACTGAAAAAGGTAACATCTTGGGTGAGACGGCCTAGCCGATCGGGCTGTGATCGGATGCCATGCCGCACACATTGTGGTACTGTGCTGGAAATTATGATGACATTGTGGTTATGGTTGATGTCTCAAGTGAGACAACCTAGCCAATCGGGTCGTGATCAAACTCCATGTAAGAATACGGTGGCATTGTGAATTGTGGTATATCGGCTCTAAAGATGACCGAACCTAATAACATGAAAATAGACTTAAAAACTTATGTAATCTTTACCTTGATGTTTTAATATTATTTTAAGCTCTTATTAAATTCTTGATTGTTCCTCTTGTATTATTACAAACAAGTGCTATTCAACGGTACTAACGTTCCTTTTGCCTGGGGCGCTGCATCTTTAAATAGATGCAGGTGGTTACATAGCAGGCAGTGTCGATCAGCGATAGTGGCACATCCTCTTCCCAACAGACTTGGTGAGCCCCACTTCATCCCGGGGTCACGTACTATATGTTTTGCTCAGATATTATCTCGTCTCAAGGTATAGCTGGGGCCTTGTTGCCGGTACTATCATAGACTATTTTGTATCTTTTAGACGTACGTAGACACTATGTGGGTTGTACATGGGTGCTAGAAAAGTCAAACAATTTATGTTGTGTATTTTGAGACTTAATAGTGTAGTAACTAATGAAATGATTTAATGTTGTATGTATGAATTTCCTACTGTCAAATTAATGAAATAGTGTCTTCTCTTGATCATAGGTGAGTTGGGTAGAAAGTATCTAACAGGCTTGCTCGACTGGGTTCACTCGGTTGAGCATCGGTTGCGCTTCACGGGGTTGGGGCGTGAAAATCAATACTTTCTTTTGACTTATACCGTAGTCTTCTACGGCTGTATGATTGTCAACATATATGCTGCATGGATAATACTCCGACATCTTAAGTGCGTTAATAACATAACTAACTCTGGATTATTGATCAAATAATTTCTTTTGTTCCTTCTCAACTTTCTTTAAATGTAATCTATTACTTTTCCTGCTCTTTCTGCCCCCTTGTTGCATGCATACTTAGCTTATCTTAGTTCCCACACAAGCCGTAATTTTCGTGCAACTCATATCATCTTGAATATTACTTTTGATTTTACTTCCCATTCATTAGCCACGGTAGATGCCACTTTCTTATGGAATGCATACAATGTTGTAGTGAGACTATTTTTACATGACCATTTCTCCTTCAAGTTACTATGTTTATGTTGAGGCTTTCTTCCTTATTTCCTCAGCTAGTCTTTCATTGTAGTACTTAGGGAGGACCCTTTGACTCTTGTAAAGCTGCGAGCTTATTACATCGTATACTCGATGAACTTTTTGATGTTCTTCCTCATTTATAATTATCCGTAGGTACTTACCTCCATGCCCTTATGCTTGTAGGGTTGCTCCTGAACTGATATTTTGACAGTCTTCCCAGTGGCACTCTCTTTTATTTTCGTAACACTCATACGGTACCTTTAATTACCCCAACTCCTATCTGAAATATTTTTTTCCAACAATTGCGATCTCGTATCTGCGAGACTAAATTCCCTATGTTGGGGTTCAATACATTTATCTTGCTTGATCTATTGATTTATTTGTATCCTCTTGTCGTGCCATAACTAGACTCTTCTTGAATCAACTACTAAATACTTGTTGGTGCATTTTCATATCAATATTCCGCGTAATCGTTCTTGGGTTATTTTCTTTATTTTAATTTACGTCTCGCACTGGCTCCTTCTTTATCAATAACATCCCGAGCCGGAACCCTTACTTCCTCTCCTTGACATCGTGCTTGCTTAATGTTCTGGAATCGTAGCATATATGTAGGATTTGAATAAGTGCAATCTCATTTCCATTTCATTTTTATTGCATTCTTCCTTTACCACTCCATAGTTACTGGAACCATTTTAGGGGAGTAGTAAGAGTTAGTGCTATAATAATCTACGTATTTATATTTTACCTCTTCATCCTTGGCGTCTTTTCATATCATCGATGACCCTTACTTGCGTTGCAAAAATCCTTCTGTACCAAGGATAACAAAATTCCTAACTCACGAGGGTGACACTTAATGTTACTAGCCCACATAGTCCTTTAAGCTTAACTTTGCTCACATTGCTTGCTTTAGGGTAGCGTCTTCCTGAATGATGCCGGAACGCAATCTCTGAAATTCTCATGATACCGACTATTATCAAATCACTCAGTCCCTAATTCATGTTTAGTTTTCCTTGTTCACCATCCCATACTGATTTGTATTACTCTAGGGTCTAACTTTTTCTTCTGGTAATCACGCTAGAGTCATGAACTTATTTCTTTACCCGAATTGTAATATTGATAATCTTTATTAACTGGGTATGTCGTACCCTCCTTCACCTTGCTTCTTTTACTTGCTGAAACTTGTATCTACCTTCTGATTCTCTTATTCCTTTTTACCATACGAGTGGATAGATATTCTTGCCTTAGGGATCCTTATCAAGAAGCTTACACGTCTTAGTACACACATGTTCTACTAAAGACCTCACATTTATTCATCATAACGATGATGCAAATTCGAGTTCCTCTGACTCAACTCTTCCACAGCCACATGCAATCTCTTTCCAAAAGCCTCTATGTGCCTAAGATTCCCAAAGTGATCATATGTGAATTTAATGTCTTGAATGGGAAGCCTTATTGTTGTTGATAATGATAATGATATTTGAAAGTGGAAAAGGGAACTGGAACTACGAAATACGGCCAAGTGCCAAGAATGACTTTGTAATTGTGATCACTAGTGCCAATGAATCGAAAGGATATGAAAGAAGCATGATGTGAGATGATTGACTGAAAAAGGTAACCTCTTAGGTGAGACGGCCTAGCCGATCGGGCCGTGATCGGATGCCATACCGCGCACATGGTGGTATTGTGCTGGAAATTATGATAAAATTGTTGTTATGGTTGATGTCTCAAGTGAGACAACCTAGCCAATCGGGTCGTGATCGGACTCCGTGTAAGAATACGGTGGCATTGTGAATTGTTGTATATCGGCTCTAAACATCACTGAACCTAATAACATGGAAATTGACTTGAATAGTTATGTGATCTTTACCTTGGTGTTTTAATATTATTTGAAGCTCTTATTGAATTCTTGACTGTTCCTCTTGTATTATTACATACTAGTGCTATTCCACGGGACTAACGTCCCTTTTGCCGGGAGTGCTGCATCTTTAAATAGATGCAGGGGGTTACATAGCAGGCAATGTTGATCAGCGATAGTGGCACATCCTCTTCCCAGCAGACTTGGTGAGCCCCACTTCATCCCGGGGTTATGTACTGTATCTTTTGCTCAGATATTATCACGTCTAAAGGAATAGCTGGGGCCTTGTCGCCGGCACTATCATAGACTCTTTTGTATTTTTTAGATGCTCCGTAGACACTATGTGAGTTGTATATGGGTGATAGAAAAGTAAAATAAGTTATGATGTGTATTTTGAGATTTAATAGTGTAGTAACTAATGAAACGATTTAATGTTATATGTATGAATTTCCTACTGTCAAATTAATGAAATAGTGTCTTCTCTTGATCATGGGTGAGTTGGGTAGAAAGTATCAAACATGCTTGCTCGATCGGGTTCACTCGGTTGAGCATCGGTCACGCTTCTCGGGGTTAGGGCGTGACACTCAATACTTTCTTTTAACTTAGACCAGAGTCTTCTACAGCTGTATGATTGTCAACGTATATGCTGCATGGATAATACTCCGACATCTTAAGTGCGTTCATAACATAACTAACTCTGGATCATTGATCAAATAATTCCTTTCGTTCCATCTCAGCTTTCTTTAAACGTAAGCTATTACTTTTCCTGGTCTTTCTGCCCCATTGTTGTGTGCATACTTAGCTTATCTTAGTTCCCACGCATACCGGAATTTTTGTACAACTCATATGATCTCGAATATTACTTTTGATTTTACTTTCCGTCCATTAGCCATGGTAGGTGCCACTTTCTTATGGAGTGTCTTGTTACCGCACCAGCCCTCCAGGAGACTCTAGCCCAGTTTCTGAGCATGTTCAATACCTTGGCTCAGGCAGGATTGATACCACTTGCTCCTGTCATATCTCAGGCTGGGGGAGAAGCACAGACTCCCATTTCCGGTACCCCAGAGCAGCGGGTCCAGGTCGACCAGGTTCCAGAGGTTGTACCAATGCAGCCGATAGCTCTAGTTTAGCCCGAGGTTAGGGTAGTAGTTTCTGAGGCAAAGCAAGTCAGGCTCGAGAGGTACAAGAAGTACCACCCTCCTACTTTCAGTGGCTTGGCGTCAGAGGATGCCTAGGGTTTTCTTGAGGAGTGCCACCATATCCTCCGTACTATGGGTGTTGCGGAGTCTAGTGGGGTTTCCTTCACTACGTTCCAGCTTAGAGGAGCGACTTATCAGTGGTGGCAAGCATATGAGTTGGGTAGTCCGGCCGAGGCAGCTTCACTCACTTGGACTCAGTTCTCAGATATGTTCTTGAGGGAGTATGTTCCCCAGAGTCTCAGAGATGCATGGTGCGCAGAGTTTGAGCAGTTGCGCCGGGGTTCTATGACCGTGTCAGAGTATGCGGTCCGATTCAGTGATTTGGCTAGGCATGCACCAACCTTGGTTGCTACTATTCGAGAAAGGGTTCATCGATTTATTGAGGGGCTCAACCCTAGTATCAGATTTAGCATGGCCCGAGGGTTGGAGAAGGATATTGCGTACCAGCAACTAGTAGGGATTGCTAAGAGGTTGGAGGGTATGCTGAATCGGGAGAGAGAGAGAGAGAGTCCAATAGGTATCGAGAGTTTGGCACTTATAGTGGTACTCGTGCCCCAACTGCAGCTCGTCAGGGCAGGGGTTATATGGGTCGCCTTGTTCATTCAGCACTTCCAGCCGCCAGCGGTGCTCCGGCCACTCTTAGGGCCCAGGATCCCTATTATGCACTGTCAATGTCTAGTGTACCTTATGTACAGGGTGCTTTTAATGGTCAGTCTAGCCGATCAGGCCCGATCCATCCACACCAGCCGCGTCCTCTGAGAGCTTGTTTTGAGTATGGCGACATTCTCCATATGGTGAGGGATTGCCCCAGACTTA
>NC_090822.1:42012346-42162346 GCF_000390325.3 Nicotiana tomentosiformis
TGTCAAATTGTGTGAGAAAACTCAATATGCTTAAGACTCTTAATTGCTCATATGTGTACCTAAAGTATTGATTGAAAATGTCTTATTGTTGATAACCTATAAAGATGGTTGGAAGTGAAATAAGTGAATTGGGGATATAAAGTGTGGCCAACGTGCCAAGAGTGAAAGTTATACTTGTGGCCAATGGTTCCAATGAAATGAGATGATGTGAGAAAGATTATGAAATGAGCTTTGATTTATCTATTCTAAAATTGACTTTGAAAATAGAATTGCCTAAAAGCCTATGAACTCAAGTGATGCCCATATGTGGCTGTTTTAGCTAATGCTATGTTTAGTGAGTATTTTCAATGTGTTTTGCATTCTTACATATTCGTAAGTGGAAATTGTGTATTGTCCTTTTTGAGAAAAAGTATTTCAAGAATAAATGATGTGTTACTTGTTTATGATTATAACTTGTGCTTCGACTGCCAATCATTTTACTCAATTTCTTGGAAAGAAATCCATTGTGTTTAAAGTCTTCATTACTAATGAACCTAAAGTTGTGATTTCTGGAATATTGTATATGTTGATATTTATGATGATGATCCATGAAAGGAAAGATATAAAAGTGTGGAATATAAAATACAGCCATTGTGCCATGAAAGAAGAATCATATGTATGGCTAAGAGAGCTAATGAAACAATAATATTGTAAGTGGTTGAAAGTATGGATTAAGTGATATATGATGTGAAAGGTTATGAGATGTATGTATTTGTACTTTGGTTTCCAATGTGTTATAAATCCCTACGTTCTTGCGAGTAAAGACTATGATGTTCCTAAATGTTCTAAATGCTCTTAATGTTCTATGATCACCCATGGCAAGTACAAGTAAGTGATAGTATGAACATAAAATGTGGTCGTTGCATAAATGAGAATTATGAAGTGTTGTATGTCCCAATGGTTTCAACTATAGTTGAATGCTTCTGAAATAATGTATGTAAATGACTTCGATTGTTAAGTCCCCAAGAGTCATTAACCTAGATAATGACCTCAAGAGGTCAAGAGAGTGAATAATGAGATGGAAGGGAGATGTCCTTTGTTAAATGATGATGAACCTTAAGAAAAGGAATTGGGCCCATGTGCCATTGAAATCGACTTATTGATTTACCATGCATGTGCTAATGTAATGAGTTGTGTTTCTCCATGATGAGCATGAACATGAAGTATTCCAATTATATGAGTAATTACGACCTTAAATGTAATGACAAACTATGTCACTTTGAGTTTATATATGGTATTGTGATTGGGATTACACCTCCACCCGCATACATTGGGGTGAGGCAGCAAGGCTGCTTTGTGTAGGGATTATGATATTTTGATATACCTCCACCCACATATATTAGAGTGAGGCGGCAAGGCTGCTTTGTGTAGAGTTTTGGTATTGTGGAATACACCTCCACCCGCATATATTGGGGTGAGGCGGCATGACCGCTTTGTGTAGGGATTGTGGTATTGTGATACACCTCCACCTGCGTATATTGGGGTGAGGTGGTAGGACCGCTTTGTATAGGGATTGTGGTATTGTGGAATACACCTCCACCAGTATATATTGGGGTGAGGCGGCATGACCGCTTTGTGTTGGGATTGTGGTATTGTGATACACCTCCATCCGTATTTATTGGGGTGAGGCGGCAGGGCCGCTTTGTGTTGGGATTGTAGTATTGTGATACACCTCCATCCGCATATATTAGGATAAGGCGGCATGGCCTCTTTGTGTTGGGATTGTGGTATTGTGATACACCTCCATCCACATATATTGGGGTAAGGCGGCAGGGCCACTTTGTATTGGGATTATGGTATGATGATACACCTCCACCCGCATATATTGGGGTGAGGCGGCAGGGTCGCTTTGTGTAGAGGTTGTGGTATTGTGATATACCTCCACCCGCATATGTTGGGGTGAGGTGGCATGGCCGCTTTGTGTGAGGGTGGTAATAAAGGATCCCCGACTTAATATCGATAAATTTGAATGGAAGCTCTTAATAAATTTTCTTGACGTTAATGACTATCTAAGCCCATTTATTATTACCATGATTCATCATATTCATGTTGTATTTCCAAGCCCTTGAATAGGTGTACTTGTATCATGTATGTGAACGATGTGAACGGTCTATGAGACGCATAGGTGTATAATATGATATGTGAACACTAAGGACGGTCTACGAAATGTGTATATGTAAAATAAGGGAGGAAGGTGCCACTTTCATTGGCATTGTTTGTACATGTTGATACAATTACATTATATTATGTATTCCACGTATAGTTCATATGGCGCAGTTGATCCTAAAAGAAGGTTAGAATGATGCAAGTATAATATGACTTGAAATGTGATTTTATTGGATGTTTCGTAGTTTCTTGATGTACTTTATTTTCCTCTTATTTGAGTTACCGTATTTTCATATGTTATTTTGATTGCCTTACATACGAGTACTATTCCACATGTACTCACATTCCTTTTGTCAGGGGCGCTGCACCTTTTAATGGATGCAGGTATACTTCTACAGGATGATATGGACCTTTGATAAGGATCTTCTTCACTACTCAGCTTATGGTGAGCCCGCTATAGTTCTAGTGGGTGTTTGGGTCTAGTTAATTTTATGTATATATGTATCCATTGTCATAGAAGCTCCATGTACACTGTGGGTCATGTAATTAAAGATTTGAGTGTTGTCATGTATTTATGTTCACAGTATTAACAGCTATTTATAGAGTTGTGTAACCATCACGAGAAAGAAAATATGGGCCATTGAGCCAAATGTATTTAGTATGAAAGTCAAGATCTTATTATGTTATGGTAAATCATGCATGAGTAATGATGAGAGGTTAATGAAAACTAGGCTTGCTCGACTGGGTTTACTCGGTTGAGCGCCAGTCGCGCTCCTTGATTTCGAGGCGTGACACACTCATGCCTAACAATGCTTCCTTTATGGGGGTATACCGTTCATTATGACTTGTTCTCATGCAATTTATGTTTCTATTGTGTGTTTGTTGACTTGATCAACTCTGTATTCCTTAATACTAGTTAAACCTTTAGAGTAAACTTTACAACTAGCTTTTTCCCTATATGTGGTCAACTATTGCTGGATTTGATGCATGTTTGTCTTACTTATGAAAATTGATATGTCTCTTATATTGCGACTGATGTTTAGCATGCTAAAGTTCTCCCTGTTCAGTTAAGTGATTTCTCGATCATGAATTTGTTCTGTTAAGATGTTTCATTAGGTTTTCATGTTAAACCTTCATGTTAAGGCTGTGCTCTACTGATTCTCCTAGTTTTCATGACCAAACCTCTTGTTTAAAAGTGCTTTAGGTTGGTTCTAGCTATGTTTTGTTTGAAACTTCATTTCAAATAGTTTTCTATCCCATGATGGTCAAGCATGAACCTGCCTTATGTGTGCCCTATAAATATGTCATATGATTTTATCTATATGTCTTAGTGAGAATTATTGTTAGTTACTGCTTTGAGAATCCAGTGTGTAGGCTTCAAATTCATTTAATTAATTCCCCTGTGTAGTTCGTTAACTTGTGTGGTTAAGTTTGTTCATCTGCAACTGCTGGGTAAGTATGTCCTCCATTTGGACCTGGTGTTGGTCCATGTATAAGTTGAACCTTGTAACTGACACACTCTAATGCTTTGGGTGAGCCTGGGATCTGGGTCTACTGTTTATGTGAAGAATAAGTCTGCTGAAGGCCCAGAAATGCCACAGGGTTATTTTCTTTGGGTCTGCAACTGTTTACTAGGCATGTATTTGTTTCAGTTTGTAATTTAGGCATATTTGAATGTGTATTCTTTCATTTAGGCACACACTAATTTATAATAACAATAGTTGGGGAATTAGTGGAAGCTGGGGGGCTGGGATACTTTATCTTCGCATGGATGGGTAGAAAGCATGTCTATAAGGCCTTAGTTTGTTTGCTTGCCGTTTATGTGTGCTATGTGTTGATATGCTTGCCTTAGAGCTAATACAATGTCTTAGCTTGCAAATGTTAGGAAACATTCCTACAGGAACTAAAACAAGATTTGTTGATCGATACACCTAGATACCATGCCTATAGGACCTCAATGTGATTAATCAAATTTCCGTTGCTGCTATTCCTATCATACTGCCTGCCTAGACAACATGCCTATAGGCGGTAAATAAAACGAGTATGTGTTCTTAACTATTTGTTGCCCAAATACCAACTGTTTAGAGAGCATACCTATAGGATGTTACTAATCACCTAGAAAGAATGCCTATAGGACCAAGGATGAATAATTCCACGCCTTCAATGGTCTCACTGCCCAGAGGTAAATCGCTTAGAGATCATGCCTATGGGATCTTTATTAAAAACATGTATTAAAATCAACCGCTTCGACAAGATAATCTGCCTATAAATACTGCCTATAGGACTTTATTAAGTCGTTTTATCACATAGAAATCATGCCTATATGTCTTGAACAATTTAATATACCTTGACTCCAAGCCTATCCGCCTACAATTGCCTGTCTAATAATCTGAACGTTGTTAGCAAAGTTCATAACTACATGCGTGCATCTGTGTCTATATGAGGAGGCCAACTTGAGCCCTTAAGTGTTGATTATGTGTAGTCCTAGTTGTTTTGATTGCGCGCCTAGTTTTATCATTTTGAGCAGCCTAAGGAAGTCTAGAACTACCAAAGTAGTAGGTCCAAAGCCTCCTGGACCATCGGCATATGACGGGTAAAGCACGCAAAGGGAACAATTTAGAATTGAATTAGAACACTTTTAGGTAAACAACTTTAAGATAGTAATTGGGTAGCATGAGGTGATAGTATGTGCCTGTTGAATAATATGAGCAACCCTTACACTTAAGGGAGTTGCAAAGTATTATTTATGTTGCACGGGGTGATCCTTTAGGCTAAAAAGCTTAGGACCCCCATAGTTACTATGCATACACCTATTTGGGCGAACTTAGATCAAGCTAGGATATATCTTGTAATCTTCAAAGTTTGTATCACTTATTTATGTATAACCTGTTTCATTAACATATGCAGTCTCCTAATACTTGTTTCATCTTGTAGTTTGATGTTTTGGACTCTTGTTACAATTTGCATGATCACATAGTATAACTATAGTTCAATAATCCCCACGTAGCATAAAATTTGGCCGGGACCCACAACTGTGGACCTCGAAGAGTGCCTAACACCTTCTCTTTGAGGTAATTTGAGCCCTTACCCGATCTTTGTCAATATAGACTATTTAAAATAGAGTTATTTGCAAAAATAAGTTCCCTAACGCACCTGAAAATCGTAAGGTGGTGACTCTTCTCTTTCAAAAGAGTTGTCACATGTCGAAACTCGCTTTCGCGAGAAAATGGGGTGCGATATGTGTTATATCAGTTTCTAGATTAAGATATGTTTGTGGACCAGTTATGACTTTGAAAAGGATGACTGAGCAAGAAAATTTCTGGATGCGATCTACTATACTTTATGGGTATATGAAAATCTTGGAATAATTCAGATTTGATATCCGTTGTGGATGTTATGTGCAAGGAAGAGGAATCACTTGGTTACTTCTTTTTGGATATTCATGCACTGGTGGACCACAAGTCATTCGCACGTATTGGCTATGCATTGGAAATTAGAGAAACGTGAATGACTCTTGAGAATGGTTTTTAAGATTCATATATGCTACCTAAGAATTTACGAATTTGTGAATGGCTAAGAATTGAGGTTTGCATTGGATGGTGTCAAGACTTGTGGTATTTTTATATCATTATTGATTCTATATTGCAGTATTAGAAAGATGAAAGAAACAACTTCAGATTCATTAAAAGGTTCTTCAGCGCATGCATTTTCATGTTGAGTTAATTTTGGGTTTAGCAGTCCACATGACTTGGTTGATTTAGAGGGATCTAGTTTTAATGGCTTGGTTATGTGTGAATGTGTTTCGAAGAGTTCATGATGGTTTTGACTACGACTCGAGATTGATGTCTTCTAAGGGTATGAGAGGTCTATTACATATTGTGATGTTCTCCTAGATTGAGTTAAGAGGAAAATTTATAATTGATGGGGTGTTTATCCTACTCGTGATTCAAAGTTTGTAATGAGATTCTCGCATTTTTGTATTGTAGCATGGTAGATGTAGTGATTCATGAGGCATTAGGGTGGTATGAACAAAGTTGCGGTTCAGTTTAGGAAGGAAGGTCATGAGATCTAGACAGCATGGGAGATCCAGATGTTTAAGAGAATGCTAGTATTATATTGTATTGCCTGAGAAGGATATATGTTGTAGAATATGCATTGTGTATTGATTTGCGGATGCTTGACTAGTATTACGGTAATCACCTGGTTGTTGACTGCTAACGTTCAGGTTGTTGCTACATGGTGCGGAAGATTTATGGGAGTATTTTCTCATGAGGTGATTGTGTATGAGTGACGTATCAGTCATTTGATTGGGAGAGTTTGAGGTCAGATATGGAGAATTCCTATATTCTTGAGGTTTAGAGACTGGATGTTCTCAGAGTAGACTATTCCTTGGTTATGGAATTTGAAGATATGTTAAGAGTTAGACAGCTAATGGTATGTGTTATGCATATATTACTGAGGACTTTTGGAAGGTTATTTACCTATTTCGGGATGATCAAAATTGATTTGGGTGCCCATTTGTAGGCCTAATAAGAATGTGTATTCTACATCAGATCGGGTTTATTTACTCAACACATTTATTGCTGGGGGTGCGTCATCGGCTAGAGTGATCTTATCCATGTCCTAATATGTTCCATGTGTTACTCTCTTATGCTACGACGGGTTGTGAGACTAATTGACTATTCACACGCATGGTGTGGTTTTGTTTAGGCCTTGTGGAGAGAGTTGAGCAAGATGGCTCTTGGGATGATGAGTTGCTTATTGCAACTTAGTTGTGCTTTGTCGATATGTGCTATATCGTACTGTCTGTCTTCTATGGTTATGGTCATGCACTTCACGTTCTTGCTGTTGATACACATGTGTTTGTTGATTGTGAGCATTATGGCTCGATGTATATTCCATGCGGATTGGTATATTCGGAAAGGGTTATGTGTCGCAACGGAGTTATGTTAGGATATGATCCTTTTTGCTTATTTCGTGTGTCTTGCTTCTCCGTTGTGGGATGGAATCATAGCATAGCAATTTTGTGGTTGTATTTGTCAAACTTGATGGACAGTCCCCTTGTTTGATATATTTTTTCAACCTATGCATAACTAATACTTGTATTAGTTTTACATCCTATTTGGTATTATCTTATGTACAACTAACACATAACAAACCATGGTATTAGCAATGCAAGGGGCTTTAATAATTGCATGAACATAGTTAAAGACATAATTACCGCTCAAAACCTATTCCAAATACTTTCCGCCATAGTTTGAAGGGTATTTCTATAAACAACTAATATTTTTAGAAATTATGCAATGCCCTAATACACCAAACCAAACAGTAGATAAGAAATAATTTCAGCATAACTAATGCCAACATAACTAACCTCAACATTACTAATACCAACATTACTAATACACCCTATTCACTATTATGCTTATACCTCCTACCAAACGATCCCTAAGTATGACTCGGACACGTTCGACGAAGTTTAAAAGTTTGAAAAATAATAGATGGATCTTGATCTTTGATGTTATTTGTGGTATTTTGGGCCTTGGGATAAGTTTGGATTGTATTTGGACTTGTTGGTATGATTGGGCAGGGTCCCAGAGGCCTCAAGTGTGATTCAGGGTGATTTCGGATCATTTCAGATGATGTTTGCAATGTTGGTTTTTGTATATCTTCAGTCATTAATCCGCTCAAATCACATTATGCCAATATCTCACAGTATCAGAAATCAATATACCACACGAAATATACCAATGCGCCATAAATCCACTCAAACCCGTAGTACTCAGTGAGGTAACCAACAACATATGAGATAACAAGTAAAACATATATAGATAAGATAAGATAACATGCGGATATAATATCATGACTAAAAAGTATGAATACAAACGACTGAATATAGCAAAAAAGGCCCAAACATGTCTCAAACGGATAAGCACATAGCCTAGATATAGTTTTTAACATGAATAATATCTCAAATAGTCATACAAGTAGAGAAAACATGGTAACATGAAGGCATGATAGCAAAACAAGGCACATAATAGCCTTAGGTCTACCCAGATCATGAATAATCACAGTGCACACAATTATGCTCGTCACCACGTACGTGCATCATCCCCAACACATAGCAAGGATCAAACTTTATGGGGAAAAACGCTCAAGTAAGCCTAGGCAAGATACTTACCTCAAAGCGCGGGAATCAATACTCCAAAAGAGTTATTGCCTAAAACACTTGCTAGGTAAGCTGACAATCACATAACAACTAAACATTTGAATAAAACATGGTTTAATAAACTCAAGAGCAGAAATAACATAAATATCTGATAAAAATAACTGAAACACTACTACAACCATCCCAAAACCTAGTATCAACGAGTACAAAAATATTACTAAATATCAATATAAATCAAAACTCTAGTATAACTGTCTGAGTAATAGGATAATACTTAAGAAGATAAAAGGAAAGAGAGTCAACATCTGCGGACGTCATAGCAGCTACCTCGAAGTCTCCAAGCAGGTACTAACATAAATCTAGCAATCACCACGTCCAGATGTACCTGGATCTGCACACGAAGTGCAGAGTGTAGTATGAGTACAACTTACCCCATGTACTCAATATGTAACAGAACTAACCTTGGGATGAAAGCAGTGACGAGTTCAGAAGGATACAGTTAGAACTAATATAATGACAACACAAGTATAATAATGACAATGATAATAAATAACTCGAAGAAATTTCCATAATCAGGTCGTTCATGGTACAGATATTTAGACATGCTTTCAAGTTCACAATTAAAGACCAACACTGATAAGAACATATCAAATATACCTAGCCTGAGGAATGGTAGATCTATATGCCTATTTGTCAAATATGCATGTCAAATGTATGATTTCATGGTGATATTCCCAGGTACTCACACTCTCAGGGTACTCAATCTGCCTATCTCAAATGCCCACTCATTACACAATCAGTTAGGACTGTACGAGTGCCTGGCATCAATGACCCTCACCAAAGCATGTGTATATATCACTGTGCCTGCTCTCACTGCTGGTATGTTAGACTCTGGAGGAACGGATCCTGACCAAGTACTTATCAAAGCCGACGAGGCCTGCTGCGGTGTGTAGTCCGATCCACATAATAATAATAATAATAATAATAGTAATAGTAAAGCCAATATGGCCTGCTGCGGCATGCATCCCGATCCACAATATCACTCACAACACGGCTCTCAGGCCCACCTCAGTCATCGATCTCTCAAGTCTCAAGGGCTCACAAATCTCGTACCACTCAGCCCAAACAATGATAACATGTGATGTAACAATGGATGACAAACATAGACTGAGATAAGGTATACAAATGATGAACCATGACTGAGTATATATATGAAGTTAAAGCAGATAACTCAAAACAACAGACATAACCTCATTAGGTCTCAACTAAATAAGCACATGGCCTAAATATGATTTCTAACATGAATCACAACTCAATTACTTTAGCAAGTAGGGATTTCACGGATAAAACAAGACTTGATATCAACATAGTACAAAAATTCACCCGGATCATGATTTCCATGGTGCACGCCCATACACGCATCACCCCAACACAACCCAAATAACATGTTTTCTAGGGATATATACCCTCAGTTCCAAGTTTAGAAGTATTACTTACCTCAAAACGCGCAACTCAATATTCCAAAAACCCTTCCCATGCGTATCGGCCTCGGAACGACTCGAATCTAGTCATAAACATTGTGACATAATGAATACAAGCTATATGAATTGATTCCATATGATAAAGCTAAGATCTTTAACCAAAATAAAAAAGTCAACCCAAAAAGTCAACCCTGGGCCCACACTCAGAACTCGACAAAATTCACAAATTCCGAACACCTATTCAACAATGAGTCCAACCATACTAAAATCATCCAATTCCAACCACAAATCGACACTCAAATCTCCAAATCTCACTCTCTAATACATAATCTGAAAATTCCCAAATTTCACCTCAAACACACATAATCTAGGTGTAAAAATCAATGCATATACAATATTTATCAATAAAAGTGATGAATCTTCACTTACCTCTTCAATTATAGTGAAAGATGCTCCAAATATCACCCTTAGCCGAACTCTACAACTCCAAAAATGAGAAAAATGCCAAACCCTTCGTCTTATAAAATCTGTTAGTAAATCCGCACCTATGACTCACTAAACCGCATCTGCGGTTCCGCAAGTGCGGCCAAATCCCGCATCTGCGGTTTCACAGGTGCGACAAAATTCTACATATGCGATCCATCAAGGGCCTTCGACCTTCCGCATCTGCGCATCTGCTTTTACGGCCAAACATCGCACATGGGCTTCCGCAAATGCAACTCCTCGTCTGCATCTAAGACCACGACCTTGCCCAACTCAACTTTGCTTTAGCGAAAAACAAACACATATGCAGGCTCGAAGATGCTGCATATTCCTCGCACTTGTGACCCATCATTAGCCCAACCAAACACACACCTGCGATCCGTTGTCCACATCTGCGGCCAAGCCCACCGCAGATGTGATTACACCAGAAGTCCCCAGGCTTCAGCCTTCATCCCAAGTTCAAAACTAATCCTAAATCAATCTGAATCACCCGGGGCCCCCAAGACCCCATCCAAACATACCAACACGTCCTAATACATGATACGATTTTAGTCGAAGCCTCAAATCACATCAAACAACATCAAAATCACGAATCACTCCCCAATTCAAGCCTAACAGAACTAATGAATTTCTAACTTCTAAAACCAATGCCGAATCATATCAAACCAACTCTGATTGACCTCAAATTTTGCACAAAAGTCATAAATGACACAACAGACCTACTCCAACTCCTAGAAATCCAAGCCCGGTACCATCAAAGTCAATTCTCGGTCAAACCTCTCAACCTTTCAAACCTTTAACTTTCTAATTTTCGCAAAAAAGCCTCAAACCAACCTACGGACCTCCAAATCAATTTTCGGACATACTCCTAAGTCTAAAATCACTATACAAAGCTTTTGGAACCATCAAAACTCTATTCTAGGGTCGTTTACATAAAAGGCAAATTCCGGTCATCTCAAACAACTTAAGCCTCCAAACTTGGGACTAAGTGTCCCAATCCACTCCGAAACCTTTTCGAAACCTAATCAACCACCCCGACAAGTCTCATAATCACAAATGAACATAGAAGAAGCAATGAATGGGAGAACATGGCTACAATACATAAAATGACCGGCCAGGTCCTTACATTCTCCCCCTCTTAAACAAACATTCGTCCTTGAACGGGTCTAGAATCATACCTAGATTCTCAAATTGGTGTGGATATCTGATCCGCATCTCCTGCTCAGTCTCCCTAGTAGCCTCCCCGACTGGCTGTCCTCTCCACTAAACTTTCACTGAAGCTATATTCTTTAATCTCAACTTTCTAACTTGCCGATCCAAAATGGCCACCGACTCCACATCATAAGTAAAATCCCTATCTAACATGCTGAAATCCAAAACATGTGACAGATCATCATAATACTTTCGGAGCATAGAAACATGAAACACTAGGTGAACACCCGATAGAGTTGGTGGCAATGCAAGCTTGTAGGTCTCCTCTCCAATACTCTCAAGTACCTCAAAAGGGCCAATATACCGAGGGATCAACTTGCCCTTCTTCCCGAACCTCTTCACACCCTTCATGGGCGAGACTCCAAGCAATACCCTCTCTCCTACCATATATGCAACATCACGAACCTTTCGATCATCGTAACTATTTTGTCTAGACTGTGATATACGAAGCCGGTCCTGAATCAACTTGACTTTCTCCCAGGCATCCCAAACCAGGTCAGTGCCCAACAACCTAGCCTCCCCCAGCTCAAACCATCCAACTGGAGATCAACACCACCTCGTATATAAGGCCTCATAAGGAGCCATATGAATGCTCGATTGGTAACTGTTGTTGTAGGCAAACTCTGCAAGCAGTAGAAACTGATCCCAAGAACGCCCGAAATCCATAACACAAGTGAGTAGCATATCCTCGAAGATCATAATGGTGCGCTCAGATTGTCCGTCCATCTGAGGGTGAAATGATGTACTCAACTCAACCCGTGTGCCCAACTCTCGCTGCACTCCTCTTCAAAACCGCGATGTGAACTGCGTGCCTCAATCAGAAATAATGGACACCGGCACACCATGAAGAAGAAAAATCTCGCGGATATAGATCTGAGCCAGCCGCTCTGAAGAATAGGTAGTTACAACCAAAATGAAATGTGAGGACTTAGTCAACCGGTCGACAATTACCCAAACTGCATCAAATTTTCAAAGTCTGTGGGAGCCCAACAACGAAGTCAATGGTAACACGCTCCCATTTCCACTTGAGGATCTCAAGTCTATGAAGCAAACCGCTGGCCTTTGATGCTCGTACTTCACCTGCTGATAGTTCAAGCACCGAGCCACATAATCAACTATGTCTTTCTTCATTCTTCTCCACCAATAGTGTTGTCTCAAATCCTGATACATCGTAGCAGCACCCGGATGATTGGAATAACGCGAACTGTGGACCTCCTCAAGAATCAACTCATGCAATCCATCCACATTGGGCACACAAATCCGACCCTGCAACCGTAGCACCCCATCATCTAAAAAAAGAAACTCCTTAGCATCATTGTGATGCACCGTGTCCTTAAGGACAAGCAAATGGGGGTCGTCATACTGACGCGCTCTGATGCACCCATACAAAGAAGACCGAGAAACCACGCAAGCAAGAACATGGCTAGGCTCTGAAACATCTAACCTCACGAGCTGATTGGCCAAGTCCTGAACATTTGATGCTAGCATCTATCAACAACTGGAATATATGCAAGGATACCCATACTCACACCTCCCTGCTCAAGGATTCGACCACCATATTGGCCTTCCCGGGATGATACAAAATGATGATATCATAGTCTTTTAATCGCTCTAACCACCTCTATTGCCTCAAGTTTAGATCTTTTTTCTTAAACAAGTACTGCAGACTCCGATGATATGTGAATACCTCACAAGACACTCCATAGAGACAGTGCCTCCAAATCTTTAATGCATGAACAACGACTGCCAACTCTAAATCATGAACGTGGTAGTTCTTCTCATGGACCTTCAACCGTCGTGAAGCATAAGCAATAACTCTACCCTCCTATATCAAGACACACTCGATACCAATCCGCAAAGCTTCAAAATAAATTGTATTTGAACCCGATGCTGACGGCAAAACTAGAACTGGATCTGTGGCCAAGGTAGTCTTGAGCTTCTGAAAGTTCTCCTCAGACTTATCAGACCACTTGAAAGGGGCACCTTTGTGGGTCAATCTAGTCAAAGGTGCAACAATGGATGAGAAACCCTCCACAAAATGGTGATAACATCTAGCCAAACCAAGTAAACTCCGGATCTTAATAGCTGAAGATAGTCTGGGCCAACTCTGATCTGTCTTAATCTTCTTCGGATCCACCTTAATCCCCTCACTGGACAACACGTGCCCCAAGAACGCCATAAAATCAAGCCAAAACTCAACTTGGAGAATTATCAAGCGCATGTAGTTACGTGATCATGCCAAAATGAAGGAAAGACATAGCCTTAACATACCTCAATCTCCTTGACCCTTCAATACTTTCCAAGCAGTCCACAATACAACTCAATCTACAATATACAACAAGGTATATGATTAATGCTAAGAAGGAACTTAATTTGAATCTTCTAAGTTAGTAACTCGTCCATATAAATTTTGGAAACATCTCCCATATAACATTGAGTTTCTCCAACTCCACAATTCAACCCCAACAACTATATCAATTAAGAACAACATCAACAATAGGGTACAAAATATTTCACTAACAAGTCATCAACATATCACGACGAGCGACAATCTCGGATTGAATCCCTTTAGCGCCCTTCAACCCCATTATCATACATTAGTTCAACTAACAACATGTCCATGATGATACCAAGTACAATCGGAGGACTTCCAACCTCCTATTAATGACCTAATTCACACTCAAACAGCGCAACAATCCAACAACAACAACAACAACAAGTACAACTTTACATTGTTATGTTATCCTTTATCTTTTTATTCACAATACCAATAACAAGTTCGATATGAAGACAATATATTCATAAAAACAATAGCATAAACAAGTCATTTTACAAGGTTTCTAACCATTTAAAGTTCATGGAAACAACCTTTTCAAACCAGTCCATTAAGAACAATATCAACTCAAACTATTTCAAGTCTCCTCTTGTATTATCTTACTCAAATAATGCAACCAACATACAAACAACTTCAAGAACATGTAGTAGAGTTTTATACATATATATACCAGTAGCAAACACTTGAAATTTTATCCAAACACAACTCACAATAATCGTCAATGACAACACTACCTCAAGAGGTGTTCTTCTTCACTAGAACTAACTTTTGATGTTGAAATATGGTGTAATCACTTTGGAAACACCCTTGAACCTTTGGAATCTGATTAGTAGGGTTAGGAGAGTTTGGGGACGAAGTTGGGTCAAAAGATGAGCAAGAATGGTCGTTAAACCCTAGCCCCAAAAATAAAACCCAAGAATCTCATCATCACACCTTCACTCATACCTGATCTCTCATTAAAAGATAAATCAGACGAGCCATCTGAGCGGGCCTATAAGGACGACCTCTGTTGTGATGCGACTGACCTCCATATGAGGTACCACTGAACCTACCTGAAATATGGAGGCTCTTGCCCTCCCGCTCCTCACGCTCCTGCCTGCGAACCGACTCCAAGCGCCTAGCAATCTTGACCACCTGGTCAAACCTAACATTTGTCTCGGCCTCTCAAGACAAACTGAAGCGTAAGCCATAGTTGAGGCCATCAATGAACCTCCTGATCCTCACTCTCTCTGTAAGAACCAATCACACTACATGACCGGCTAGATCTAGGAACCTCATCTCATACCGAGTCATTGTCATACCCTCCTAGTGTAGCTTCTCAAACTGCCTACGCAACTCCTCTCTATGAGTTTGTGGGACAAAATTCTCTAAGAAAAGAACTAAGAACTCATGCCATGCAATTTGTGCAGTGCCGGCTGGCCTGCTCAACTCATAAGCCTGCTACCATCTGTAGGCTACCCCTACCAGCTGAAATATAGTGACTGCAACCCCATTGGTCTCCAAGATACCCGCTATGCGAAGGATCCGCTGACACTTGTCTATAAAGTCTTGAGCATCCTCTGACTCTGCCCCACTGAACTCTAGAGGCTTAAGCCTCCCAAATTGCTCTAGTCTCTTATGCTCCTCATCACTCACATAGGGACCAACCTCGGCCCGAGCGGCAGCAACTGGCTGAACTGGCAATACACCCGATGTCTGGAGTCCCTGAGCTTAACTGCTCTGGTGTATGGGGCGGCGGGAGTCTGGGCACCTCCCCGGCCTATGAAGTGGTTGGTGCAGATAGAACCAAACCGCCTGAGCAAGGCTCGTGCATACAGTCAAAATTTGGGCCAAAGCCTCATGAAGGCCTGTGATCACAATGGGCACTGTTGGTGCCTTAGCTGGTCCCATCGACTCAACAACATCTGGTATCTGCTCCTCAGTTGGACCAACTGGTGGCTCCACAGGTGCTGCTCTAGCTGGTTGTACGTGCCTTCACCATCTGTTAGAGAATAGAAGAATAGAAGTTCAGATTTCGGAATTCGCAAATCCACGCGACAAGAGTACAAGAAAGTGAAGTTTCCAAATGGTTGGGTACCCTCTCGAAGATAAGTGCAGACGTCTACTTACCGATCCGCAATACTCTACTAAACTTGCTCATGACTCGTGAGATCTAAGAAACCTAGTACTCTGATACCAACTTGTCACGACCCAAAAATCTCACCTGTCATGATGGCACCTAACACACATGCTATGCAAGTTGACAATCATATAACATCTAAATATTTGAATAAAAAATGATTTAATAAACTCAAGAGTGGAAATAACATAATTCTCTGATAAAGATAACTGAAACACTACTACAACCATCCCAAAACATGATGTCAACGAGTACATGAGCACTACTAGATATCAACATAAATCAAAACTCTAGTACCAATGTCTGAGTAATAGGATAGTACTGAAGAAGATAAAAGGAAAGAGAGTCAAGGTTCGCGGACGTCATAGCAGCTACCTTGAAGTCTCCAAGCATGTACTAGCACAGATCTAGCAATCGCCACGTCTAGATGTACCTGGATATGCACACGAATTGCAGAGTGTAGTATGAGTACAACCAACCCCATGTATTCAATAAGTAACAGAACTAACCTTGGGCTGAAAGTAGTGACGAGCTCAGAAGGATACAGTTAGAACCAATATAATGACAACATAGGTATAATAATGACAATGGCAATAAATAACTCGAAGAAATTTCCATAATCAGCTCGTTCATGGTATAGAAATTTAGACATGCTTTCAAGTTCACAATTAAAGACCAACACTGATAAGAACATGTCAAGTATACCTAGCATGAGGAATGGTACATCTATATGCCTACATGTCAAAGATACATGTCAATCACGGTGATATTCCCAGGTACTCACAATCTCAGAGTACTCAATATGCCTAATCTCAAAAGTCCACTCATCACACACACAATCACTCAGCACTGTACGAGTGCCGAGCATCAATGCCCCTCACCAAAGCACGTGTATATATCAATGTGCCTACACTCACTGCTGGTATGTCAGACTCCAGAGGGGAGGATCCTGCCCAAGCGCTAATCAAGGCCTATAAGGCCTGTTGTGGAGTGCAACCTGATCTACATAATAATAATAATAATAATAATAATAGTAAAGCCAATATGGCCTGCTGCGGTATGCAGCCCGATCCACAATATCACTCACAAGACGACTCTCTGGCCCACCTCAGTTATCAATCTCACAAGTCTCAAGGGCTCACAAATCTCGTACCACTCAGCCCAAACAATGATAACATGTGATGTAACAATGAATGATAAACAAACACTAAGATATGATATGCAAATAACGAACCATGACTGAGTATATAATTGCAGTTAAAGAAAATAACTTAAAATAACATAAATAACCTCATTAGGTCTCAACTAAATAAGCACATAGCCTAAACATGATTTCTAACATGAATCACAGCTCAATTATTATAGCAAATAGGGATTTCACGGATAAAACAAGTCTTGAAATCAGCACAGTATAAAAATCAACCCGCATCATGATGTCCACGGTGCATGTCCACACACCCATCACCTAGCATGTGCGTCACCCCAACACAACCCAAATAACACATTTTTCATGGATATATACCCTCAGTTCCAAGTTTAGAAGTGTTACTTACCTTGAAATGCGCAACTCAATACTCCAAAAAACCCTTCCCATGTGTATCGGCCTCCGAACGACTTGAATTTAGTCATAAATAACTTAATATAATCATATAAGCTATAGGAATCAGTTCCATATTATAAAAATAAGATCTTTAACCAAAATCAAAATGTCAACCCAAAACGTCAACCCCGGGCTCACACCTCAAAATCCGACAAAATTCACAAATTTCGAACACCCATTCGACAACGAGTCCAAACATACCAAAATCATCCAATTCCAACCACAAATAGACCCTCAAATCCCCAAATCTCATTCTCCAATACATAGCCCAAAAATTCCCAAATTTCACCTCAAACACACATAATCTAGGTATAACAATCAATGGGTAAACAATATTTATCAATAAAAGTGATGAATCTTCACTTACCTCTTCAATTATAGTGAAAGATTCTCCAAAATATCGCCCTTAGCCGATCTCTACAACTCCAAAAATGAGAAAAATGCCAAACCCTTCGACTTATAAAATATGTCAATAAATCCGCACCTCCTACTAACTTAACCACATCTGCGGTTCTGCAGGTGCGGCCAAATCCCGCATCTGTGATCCATCAGTGGCCTACGACCTTCCGCCGACCTTTTGCATCTGCGGACCATGCTACACAACTGCGCGTCCACTTCTGCGGACAAACATCACAACTGCGCTTCCGCAAATGCGACTCCCCATCCGCATTTGCGACCACGACCTTGCCCAGCTCAACTTCACTTCAGTGGAAAAAAATGCATATGCGGGCTCGCAGATGCGGTATATTCCTCGCACCAGTAACCCATCAGTAGCCCAGCCAAACACACACCTGCGATTCATTGTCCACATCTGCGGCTCCGCATCTGCGGCCAAGCCCACCGCAGATGCGATTACACTAGAAGTCCCTAGCCTTCAACTTTCATCCCAAGTCCAAAACTAATCTGAAATCAATCTAAATCTCACCCAGGCCCCCCCAGGATCCCATCCAAACATACCAACCCATCATAATACATGATACAAACTTAGTCAAAGCCTCAAATCACATCAAACAACATCAAGATTACGAATCGCACCCCAGTTCAAGCGTAACGGAACTAATGAATTTCCAACTTCTAAAACCAATACCGAATCATATCAAACCAACTCCGATTGACCTCAAATTTTGCACACAAGTGATAAATGACACAACGGACCTACTTAAACTCCCGAAACTAAAATTTGATCCCGATATCAAGAAAGTCAACTCTCGGTCAAATCTCTCAACCTTCCAAACCTTCAACTTTCTAACTTTTGCCAAAAGGCCTGAAACCAACCTATGGACCTCCAAATCAATTTTCGGACATACGCCTAAGTACAAAATCACCAAACGAAGCTTTTGGAACCATCAAAACTTCACTTCGGGGTCATCTACACAAAAATCAAACTCCGGTTAACTATATCAACTTAAGCCTTCAACCTTGGGACTAAATGTCCCAATCCACTCCGAAACTTCCCCAAAACTAAACCAACCACACCGGCAAGTCTCATAATCACAAATGAATATAGATGAAGCGATAAATGGAAAAACGGGGCTACAATACACAAAACGACCGTCAAGGTCATTACAATAAATAACTCAATAAAATTAAACACAGTGACTGAAATTTATTCCAAGTAATAAAGCTCCAATTTTTATCAAATAGAAAAATGTCAACAAAAATGTAAAGCCGGGCCTGCACCCCGGAACTCGACAAAAGTCATAAATCCCGTTCACCCATTCCAACATGAGTACAAATATATAAGTTTCATCCAAATCCGACTTCAAATCGGGGTTCAAATCTCAAATAAACACTCTCCAAAATCTTTTACAAAAATCGCAATTTTCTCCCCTATATTTCACCAATCAAAAGTCAAAATAAATGATAGAATCATGAATAACAATCAAATCCAAGTTATGAATACTTATCCAATCCAAATGGGTAAAAGTCACCTAAACAGTCGCCCAAATCCGAGCTCCCAATCTCAAAATATGATAAAATTACCCAACCCTCGAATTTAATACATTGCCCAGCGAGATTCTCGCTTCAGCGAACTCCAGCTTGCATCTATGAGATTTATTTTGGGACCAAAAGTTCACTTCTGTGAGCATCACTAAAACCGACCATCTGCTTCTGCGGCCATAGTTCCGCTTCTGCGCATCCGCTTCTGCAATCAAAGAAGCGCATCTGCGCGAATGCACCTGGAGACTCTACTGCCTCCCCCTTCCTTCACATCTGCGACCTCACGTTCGCTTCTGCAGATTCGTACCTACAGACCAGAACCTCGCAAGTGCAAAAACACCAGACTTGATATGCCAATTAGGTCCAAAATGATCTGGAATCCACCCGAAACACACCCGAGCCCCTCGGAACCCCGTCACAACACACCAACCAATCTCAAAACAAAACATGGACCTATTCGGGATCTCAAATCACACAAAGTAACATCAAAACTACAAATTGCACCTCAATTCAAGCTTAATGAACTAATCAACTTTCAACTTCTAAAACCTCATGTCGAACCGCGTCTAACCAGCTTGGAATGGCCTCAAATTGTGCACACAAGTCCAAAATGACATAACGAACCTATTCCAACTCCCGGAATAACAATCCAACCCCGATAGACTCAAAGTCAACTCCCGATGAAACCGATGAACCTTCCAAGCATTTAATTTTCCAACTTTTACCAAATAGAGCCAAATAAACCTAGGAACCTCCAAATCCAAATCCGGACATACGTATAAGTTCAAAATCTCCATACGAACCTATTGAAATAATTAAAATACTATTCCGAGATCGTTTACACAATAGTCAAACCTCGGTCAACTCTTATAACTTAAGCTTCCAACCTTAGAATTAAGTGTTCCAATTCACTCCAAAACTTCCCGGAAACCAACCCAACCTTCCCTAAAGTCACAAAACAAAAAAGAAGCATTCAGGAATCATAGAATTGGAGAACAAGGCTCAAATATATAATACGACGAGCCGGGTCTTTAAATGGTATTGCTTTTAACAAATACAAGACCTTAATAGAGTGTGCAGTTTGGTTGTTCTGATTCGTTGTCCTTATATATGAGTTGTTTTTAACTATGTCAGCACCTAACATAATTATGCTAAAGGAAAGAAAAAAATAAAGCATCCAATAAAATATCGTTAGTTTTTATACAAATACAAATGTACATAAATGATAAAGAGAAATAAGTTAGACAAGCTAGACTCTTTGTTTGGGCTAATTATGGATCAATCGTATTTAGCTCTATAGGCTAACAACTAAAAATAGCAAGAGGTGGTGGCAGGCCTAGGAGTGAGGTTAAGCAACACAACAGCAACAACCCAGTACACCAGAGTTTAAAATGAACTCCGCAGGCCCATAGAGTGTTCATGCAAAACAAAAAGGGAGAAAAAGATTAGTACATGCTCACTCTCAATTATAGAAAAAAGGTAGAAAATATAATAATGCAATGCATAATTGTAGCATCACAGGAACCCGACAAATGCTCGCAAATAATTTCCCCAAAGGATTAATACAGATCAACTTTCTCTGAATTTTTGCCAGAGTTTATATGTGTTAAAAGATTTCCCTTTGACACCTGACAATTTAGAGTTCCCGTGGGTCTCATGGTCCCCGACCAGTGCTTGTGCTAGGAGGGATCTTCTTAAGATATGGTCAACCCATATCCAAAACAAAAGACTATTGATCTCTGCTCTTCCGTAAGGGAGATCAAGTACACGAGACTACCCTATACAACATGCTCTCCTAAAATCAAGTTATTATTTAGGGGACAATGTTCATCAGGCTTACATTTACGGTTCATAGAGAATTGAGAGATTTGAGCAACCCATGCAAAATACACTCGACCATTCAGGTTTTCCATTGGTTTAGTTTGATCCTAGGGCAGGATTACTTATGTGGAAAACCCGTGGTCATACATAAAAGACTTAAATAGATCCTAATCAACAAAGCATGCAAGGTTTATTAAAAAATTCAATATCATAGTTTGGCAGGCAATAAATCTTTAGGTAAGTTGAGCAAATATGGCAAGCACATAAGGTCATCACGTTCATTTAGTTTGGTTCCAAAATATATATAGAAAGGACATAACCCCAACCTGTCACAGTTTCTTGGTTCATAGAAAACAAAAGATTGGTCTATTTTTCTACTTATCAATTTTTAGTTAGAGACAACAGAAGAATCACCTCCTTTCATGTTCATGTGAATAGTCTATCACCTCTTGAACACAATCAAGAATCATAGGGGGAAAGATCAATGAGATGGAAAAGTTCCTATATTGCAAAAGGATATCTCAAACTATAGTTAATATAGAAGTGATAGAATTTAAGGGTCCCCCAAACTATATAGAGAATCAAGTTCTCTATTAGTTCCCACAGAACACACGCACATTGCAGTAGGTAAATGACATAAAGAAGTTTTACGTGGAAAACTCCCAGCTCACGGGATTAAAAACCACGACCTACTCTTTTAGGATTTAAACTTCACTACTGAGCAAACTTTAGATTACAACCTATTGTAACCTAGGAATTAACCTCTTAATCCCTCACTAACTTGTAACAACTCTATTACAAGCCACTTTGTAATAACACTATTACAAAGACTTACAACTCGACTAACTCTAGCCAAGACACAAACACAAGGCTTATGATTTTACAAAGATTTCCTACACAATGCTTCTAACTAAGCTAAGTAGGAATTACAAGTAAAGTGCTTTAAAAAAGGTGCAACACAACTAGTGACATGTAATGACTCAATACATGAAACTGGTCCTTCGTTATATTGTTCTTTGTTTTTGATACCCTTGAGAATCACTATCAAGATTGGCACAAATTGAGAGAAAAAGCTTGATCGATTCTTGAATGTGCAAGTGTTTTGTTTTACCTTTGGTTAATGTTAATAACTCATTTGTGACATCACTTGAATGATGCAAGCAAGTTAGGTAAAGGGTATTCCCCATAAAGTTGACTGCTGCATTATTTTTGCACTGTTGCGTGTGCAGGCAACAGCTTTACAACTGTGGGGAGTTGACTGGTTATGGTCATCACGGGAACTGGTGGCCATTTGTTCCCTCTGTTGTTCCTTTGACTCTGAAGAGTTGAACCACGTCCCCGAACTGAGACTTGTTGTTCTTTAAGTACTTGAGGATGTGTAACAGGTTCCTTATCTGGTTCTTATCATTAAGTTTGTTAGATCATCAAAACATAACAGGGATACATATGTAACCTATAAATTTTCCCCGTTTTGATGATGACAAATTTATAATTGAAGTTCCCCCTAAGAGCTAGAACGGTAGATCAGTTTCCTGTATTTCCCCTGAAACTGTTCCCCCTCAATTATTTTCCCCCTTTTGGCATCATAAAAAGATCAATAGCAAGCAATGAGCAAAACGAAGTCTAGCTTGGTTAACTCATTTCACATATGTGCACACAATCATGACTAAAAACAGAGCAAATAAGCGAGGCATACACATCAAAAGGAGTAATATTTCATTAATATTTGGATATTAAGCAGGGATCAGTTCCATTGTTGCCAACACATCCACAAAATAAAAATTGAAAAAATAGAAGTACCAGTCATAAACATCATCAGAACTAAAATAAAATACAGACATGAAGATTTGACACTGGAAAGGGAACACTTTCTAGGGAGCATTGGAAGGGGAAGGCTTAGATGAAGAGACAAGGGTTTTAAGAAGGATGTCCATGCGAGCATTAGCTGACATATGCTCATTGAGAAGTTTCTCCTTCAGGTCCTCAACCTGTTTCCTGAGGTCGACATTTGCTTTGGTCAGACAGGCAACCTCTGTGCTGTGAGAGCTGCGATTTGGAGAATGGCATTCCTTGCCTTCAGCTTCCTTATCTCATCAGTGGCACTATTTTGGGCATTGATCAACTGAGAGATAGTAGAAGTGCTTCCAACCCTTCCAACCTTATCAATGCACTCACATTCCTCGAGGGTGGTCTTGGAGAAGGTTTGCTTATGAGTACCCACTTTAGCTTTTCCCAGAGGGACTTTGAAGAACTCAAAAACTTTAGTGAGGAGGAACTCGTAAGGTAGCCCATGATTACCATCCTTGAACTCTACCACCTTCTGCATGTGTTCTATCATGATGCCAAGCAGGTTGATAGTTGTGTATTCATCTAGAGCTTCCATGAGAACCAAGTCTGCTTGAGATGTAATGGACCTTCTTTTGGCACGAGAGAGCAAAACCTTGTTCACCAATTCAAACAGCAGTTGGTACACTCGAAGGAGGGCCTTCTTGTATACTCGTTCCCCTTGGTGAATTGCCTTATCCTTCAAGATTGTATTTCTAAAGTTCGAAGAGCAGGTGCCCTGAACAGAAGACAAACCCTCAGCAGGCACTCCTAAAATAGTTCCCAGCACAGCAGAGTCCATTACAAAATCAACACCATTCACCATCATACAAATATGATCATCCTCAGCTGTAAAGAGGTCGGCATAAAAATTGCGCACTTCTTCCTCAAAAACTATGGGACTGTCACTCGTAAACAGGTGTGTCCACTATTGTAATTCACAAATTTCCACCAATTGGTGCATGCCAGTCATATCCAGAATATCAGGGGCAAATGTACAACCCCACAACACCTTTTGATTTTTCAATTTTTCCTTGCCAGCATCCTGGGTATCACCAACCTTGGTCTTTTTGGAGGAACCAGGTTCTTTACTGGCATCACCCTTCATTTTTACTAATTTGTGAGCACTCTTTCCTTTCTCAATAGATTTCTCAAACATCCTCTTCTCAGACACTTTCTTAACTGATTCTTCTGTTACTTTTTCACCAGAGTTGTCACCTTCAACTTTGTTTAAACTCTCCGTACTCACAAAGGACTCCCTTTTTGACTTGGGGATAGTGTGATTCTGATAGAACTTGCAAGTTAAGGAACCAGGTTCCTCGTCCACTTCATCATCAATATTGACAATATGCACTACTTTCTCATTCACAATCTTCCCATCCTTTACCAATCTTCTCCTTTTTCGGTGTTCTTGGATTTTCCTAATAACAGACTCAAGAGCCTCCTTTTTTTGCAACCTAGTGGTAGGTCTCTTAGGAGTTGGCACTTGAGTAGTGGCCTGTCTACTTCTAGCCCTGATAAAACTAGAAATAGCCATATTATCATAATCATCATTGACTCATTCTTCTCTTCAGATAAAGATCTCATTTCAGGAACAACCATGGACAGAGGCTCAGCGTAGAAGTGAGGAGAGGGAGCAAGATCAGTACTGACCTGGGGTGCTTGAGAGGAACCAAGGGTTGGCTTCTCTTAGGTGGAGGGATCAGGTCCCTCAGTTGGTGCCCCAGTAGTATTATCCGGTGCTGATGTTTCAGCAGGCTCCAGTTCCCTATTTTCCACTAGTGTACTGTTTTCTTCCCCCTGAGACTCAGACACACCTTTACCAACCTCAATAACACATCCCTCATCAGTTGTTGACAACATATTTTCTATGGCCTTTTATTCTTGTAACCCCATGGTAAACCCAGAAGTAGAAGGAGTATTATCTGTAGACTCAAGGCCAGGGACTGTCATTGTCGATTCGTCATGGATAGGACCAACATCTTGGTCTTTTCCAGAGCTTTCTTCCATTGGTAGACTGGAAATTTCTTGATTCTCTTCGTCTTCTACAGTATCATCTTCAACCATTTTTTTCGGCGAGGCAGAAGGAGAGGTCATAGCCATAAACTTCTTCAGAGTCGAGGTTTTGCGACTCTGATGAGAACCAGAACTCGACTGAGTTGGAGAAGAAATAGAGGGTGGTTGTAATTCTAGCTTAGGGTTTGGACTAGTCGGTGCGGGGAATGTGGGCTCTATCACTGGTGCTTAATGGATGAGGACACAATGGAGACGATGCTTGGAACATTTTGTGTTTCCTGATTGTCAGACATGGTGGAGTGTAGTTAGATGAAGAAGAGAGTATGAAGAAGGAAAAAAGGGGAATTTTGGATTCGTGATATGAACAGTTCTGAAAGTGACTATGAATGGATTTATTTGAGAGGAGTTAGAGACCGGTTGGGTATCAATTTTGGGTATTCAGGTCGCTTCATAAAGGGTGATACACTTTGATTCAAGAAGCAAAAAGAAACTGACAATATAATGACGTGAAACCATTTCAGCCATTTAAAACATTATGCATGAGAGTACAGAGGAGCTACTAACCTATGTCAAAGGAACCAGGTTCCCTGACATAGTTTGAAAATGTAAGCCTCATCCTTTGACCAATGTGCAATGCATTAGCTACTTGTCTGCTCTGTAATCGTCATGCGTGTCTACCTATAACGGTATAGAGGTGAGTTAGACTGTGCCAGAAAACACTTTTTAACTATTTTACATGTACATTTCTTTCGTAGCCAATCATCAAGAAACTAGGTCCCTAGCTAGATTTCATCAACCCTAGTGACAGACGATTCTTTTCAAAGTGCTCTCTGCTCGATGCTTTGGTGAAGATATCTGCAATTTGATCTTCTGTGCTGCAAAACTTTAGGTAGACGAGCCCTTTCTCAACATTGTTTCTGAGGAAGTGATGTTGCACATCAATATGCTTTGTTCTCTTATGTTGAACTGGATGTTTTGCCATGTTGAGAGCACTAGAGTTGTCACATAGTAAGGGAATACAATCAGAAAACACACCGAAATCTTCTAGCCGTTGCTTGATGCACGGTAGTTGAACACAGCAAGAGGCGGCTGCCACATACTCAACTTCAACAGTTGAAAGGACCACTGAGTTTTGTTTTCTTGTTCCCCATGAGATTAGACACGAACCCAAAAAATGTGCCATACCAGAAGTGCTTTTCCTATCCACCAGATGACCAGCATAGTCAGCATCAACATACCCTATTAAGTCAAAGTTATCTCCTGAGGGATAGTAGAGAACCAGGTCCTGCATTCCTTTGAGATACGTAAGGATTCTTTTGGCAGTCTTCAAATGAGATTCCTTTGGATTAGATTGATACCTCTATACATAGTCTCGTTCATAGGGGAACCAGGTTCATCCATATCCAGACGAGTGGCAGCGGCTTATCAATAATTTTTGAGCTTTCCATTTCAAACCTCTTCAGAAGCTCTTTGATGTACTTCTACTGACTTATCATTCTGTCCTTAGAAGTTTGCTTGACTTGCAAATCCAAGAAGAAATTCAATTCTCCAATCATGCTCATTTCAAACTAGCTTCCCATGAGCATTGCAAACTCTTCACACAGAGAATCATTTGTTGCACTAAAGATGATGTCGTTAACATAAACTTGCACAATAAGCAGGTTCCTCCCCCGTTTCTGAAGAAACAAAGTGTTGTCAATTTTTCCCTTTGTAAAGCCATTTTCTAGAAGAAATTTGGACAACCTTTCATACCATTATTAAGAACAAAACATTTGCAGCCAAATGTCCTCAAATGTGTTAGCTAGGGCTTCCTTCCGTTTAGCAGGTTATAAGGGGTTTTGTTCAGGAGGGACCTAATCATGAACCTGTTCACCAAGTAGCATGCAGTGTTGACTGCTTCTGCCCATAAACTCTTCGCAATGCCACTGCCAATTAACATTGTTCTTTCCATGTCTTCAAGAGTCCTATTCTTCTCTCTCCACAACACCATTTTGTTGAAGTGTTCTGGGACTGAAAAATTGTGACTTATGCCATTTTCAGCACATAATTCGTCGAATTTGACATTGTCAAATTCTGTGGCGTGATAAGATTTTATACACGCCACATTATGGCTCATTTTCACCTGGATCTTCTTTACAAATACAACAAATACTTGGAAGGTTTCATCCTTGGTTCTAGAGTCCACGTGAATCTGGAGAAGTCGTCCACTATGACAAAGATATATCTTTTTCCTCCTCTGCTTGGCACCCTCATAAGTCCACATAGAACCATATGAAGAAGATCAAGTGGACTTGAGGTACTAACTTCCTTTTTGGGCTTGAACTAGGATTTGACATGCTTTCCTTTTGCACATGCATGACACACATTATGATCCTTGAAGCTTGACTTGGGCAGACCACGAACCAGGTCCTTCTGTACCAGTTTGTTCAGCAATGAAAAGCTTGCATGCCCCAACCTTCTGTGCCATAACTAAGCATCATCATCAACAACACTTAGACAACTGAGATCACCACTCTACAGGGAATCAAAATCAGCAACATAGATGTTTTTGTATCTCTTGGCCACTAACACCATTTCTCCAGTCACAAGATTTGTGACTGTGCATATCTTTGACACAAACTCCACCTTATTCCCCTTGTCATAGATTTGAGAGATACTCAACAAGCTGTACTTCAATCCGTTGACATAATACAAATTTTCAATAGAGTGAGAGAGCGACTTCCCAATGCTTCTAACTCCCAGAATGTATACCTTTTTTCCATTTCCAAAGTATACACTCCCTCCTTGCAGGGCCTTCAGTGAAAGAAAATCGAATATGTTTCCAGTCATGTACTTTGAGCAGCCACTATCCATGTACCATTATTGGCTGCTCCCCTTCACTGCTACCTGTATAAGGAAATTACGGGTTAGATTTAGGAACCCAAACAAGTTTGGATCCCTTGTAGTGAGGAAAAGGGTGAATGCAAGTTTTTTTGGTCCAAGCAGGCATCATGCGTTTTTTATATGAGAGACCAAGTTCTTTAGCAGTAGTTACTTTCTTGGCAAAAACTTTGTTTTTCTGTTTAGACTGAACCCTAGCCTTACAGTTTTCCTTAAAGTTCCCAGTGTTACCACAGTGAGTGCAGAGCTAATTGTCGGGTATAGTAACATACTTGCTATGAGGGTTGTAGGGAGTCTTTTCCCTTTAGAACCCGATTCCCTGCCTGTTTCCCCCATTGTTTATGTACATGGCAGTGATAGCATCAGAGGACCAGGTCCACTTGAGTGATTTTTCAAGATCACTCTTGACTCTTCCTAGTTCATCCTGAAGTTATTTTTTCTTTTCAAGTTCAGCACACAGACTAGACTTCACTGTTTTCAACTCATCTTCAAGCGTAAGATGTGTTTCATTAGCAACTTCCTTTCCCTTGTGAAGAATTTCAAGCCTACCTTCTCCTTTCAGTTCCTCAATTTTATCATTCAGATCCACTACTATTGCTAGTAGGTCATCCCTCTCAAGATCTAAGTTAGCAATCTTTTTAGTTAAAACATCTTTTTCTTTCTTCAGACTTTCAATGGTTTCTTTTAAATCTACCACAACGATTACTAGGTCATCTCTCGATTGTTCTGCTTCTCCTAATTCCACAGTTAAGGCATTTTTATCATTTATAAGACTGTGGTATGTATCCATTAAAACATTTACCAAACATATGAGTTTTTTAGGAGAATAAGACTTCAGATTTCTTTGAACATCCAGAAAGTTTACCTCATCATCGTCGTCATCATCTTCATCATCATCAGACTGAGACATCAAGGCAAAAATGGAATCATACTCAATTGCTTCACTTTCTGCTATCATGGAACTGTCACCTTAATCATTATCTTCTTTAGATTCACTGGAGGAGTCTCCCCATGCAGCAAGAGCTTGTTTCACAACATTGTCAGCGATATATTTCCTCTTGAAACGTTTGTCAGGAACCGGGTATCTTGCTTGAGGAGAGGACAATCCTTGATAAAATGTCCTGGCTTACCACACTTATGACATAGGTCATAACCTTTTGGCTTGCTGGAACTGCCCCTTTTTGAAATGCCTCTATTTCCTACGAACCATTTTCTGGAATCTTTTTGTATGGTAAGCCATATCAGCATCTTCGCTACCTGAATCATTGTTGTCCGTTTTGAGGACCAGGTTCTTCTCCCTTTTGGGCTCTCTTTTCTCATTATCCTTCTTCTTCTTCATTTCATAAGTTTTTAGATTACCAACAAGTTTATCAATGGTTAACTTCTGCAAATCCTTTGCGTCTGTGATAACATTCACTTTGCTTTCCCAGGAACTGGGTAAAACACTGAGTATTTTCCTGACAAGTTTGTTCCTTGGAATGATTTCTCCCAGAGAATGAAGCTCATTGACAATGGAGGTGAACCTAGAATGCATGTCCTGGATGGACTCATCATCTTTCATCCTGAAAAGCTCGTATTCTGTGGTAAGCATGTCAATCTTTGATTTCTTAACTTGGGTTGTCCCTTCATGAGTTGTTTGGAGAGCTTCCCAGATCTCTTTAGCATATTGGCGTGGTGAAATCTTATTGTATTCATTAGGACCAATACCATAGACAAGGATTTTCTTTGCTCGAAAGTTCTTCTCTATGGCCTTGCGATCAACATCATTGAATTCTTTTCTTGTTTTGGGAACTGTTATTGCTGGGTCACTACTGGTTTTTGTAGGGACAAAGGGTCTATCGCATATGACGTCCCAGAGCTCTGAGTCTTCAGCCATGATGAAGTGGTGCATCCTTGTCTTCCACCATCCATAGTATTGGCCATTGAATCTTGGTGGCCTGTAGGTAGATTGACCTTCTTCAAAATTTGGTGGAGCAGCCATGGGGATCCTTTCTAGGTATTAGCCTGATAGAAAGAACCTTCTCTTATACTAATTGTTAGAATTTAAGGGTCCACCAAACTATATAGAGAACCAGGTTCTCTATTAGTTCCCACAGAACACACGCACACTGCAGTAGGTAAATGACACAAAGAAGTTTTACATGGAAAACTCCCAGCTCATGGGATTAAAAATCACGACCTACGCTTGTAGGATTTCAACTTCACTATTGAGCAAACTTTAGATGACAACCTATTGTAACCTAGGAATTAACCTCCTAATCCCTCACTAACTTGTAACAACTCTATTACAAGTCACTTTGTAATAACTCTATTACAAAGACTTACAACTCGACTAACTTTAGCCAAGACACAAACACAAGGCTTATGATTTTACAAAGATTTCCTACACAATGCTTCTAACTAAGCTAAGTAGGAATTACAAATAAAGTTCTTTAACAAAAGTGCAACACAACTAGGGACATGTAACGACTCAATACATAAAACTGGTCCTTCGTTATGTTGTTCTTTGTTCTTGATGCCCTCGAGAATCACTTGCAAGATTGGCACAGACTTGAGAGAAAATGCTTGATCTGTTCTTAAATGTGCAAGTATTTTGTTTTACCTTTGCTTGATGTTAATAACTCATTTGTGACATCACTTGAATGATGCAAGCAAGTTAGGTAAGGGGCATTCCACATAAAGTTGACTGCTGCACTAATTTTGCACTGTTGCGTGTGTAGGCAACAACTTTACAGCTGTGGGGAGTTGACTGGGTACGGTCACCATGGGAACTGGTGGCCATCTGTTTCCTCTGTTGTTCCTTTGACTCTGAAGAGTTGAACCACGTCCCCGAACTGAGACTTGTTGTTCTTTAAGTACTTGAGGATGTGTAACAAGTTCCTTATCTAGTTCTTATCATTAGGTTTGTTAGATCTTAAAAATATAACAGGGATATGTAACCTATCAAGAAGGCTTATTCATGCTTGATTTTCAGCAAATGCAAAGAGAGAAGAGGAGACATTTATTCATTCCATCATTCCAGATCCTAAATATCCAACCAAGATAAAGGATTTTTCTTTTTTTAAAATAATGTTTACCAATCAACTCCAATTCTGCTTCATCTCATAAGTGACAGAATCTATAGACGTGATCTCTAAAGAGGCTTATTCATAACATGGCCTCCTTCCGGTATTATATATATAGAGATCAAATTCTACATTCATAACTTAGTCCATGCTATTGCCGTTTTCTGAGGACATTTACTATAGCTTGTTGGCATATTACAGTCAACACTAGTCAAGCATCTACACCCTTCTAGCCTGGAGTATGTAAGCCCAGTGGAGGGGCAACAGAATCCCTATAGTTTGGTGTTGTGCAATGCTAGCTATAACTATAACCAAACAAATTTGTACATCATACAAATGAGAGCAACCGCATGTTTAGGAAGGCTAGTTGGTGGAGTTTTACTAGCCTACTTTTTTTTCTTTTAACATCTTGCATGTACTGTTGAGATAATATAATTTTTAAGAGACAAGGCAAGGTTTTATAAATTGATCTCATTAGTCAGGTTCTATTCTCTTCACAATCCTAATCTGAAGGTTAGGCATTTGTGATTTGTCCATGTTGATCAGTTTTTTTGCTGTAATTGGTAATTTATTAAACGACTGAAATGTGTGTGTACCTGCAAAAGTGAAAGCTAGGTTAGCAAAAAAATCGGCAACACTGTTCCCTTCCCTTAGTACATGCTGAAAGACAACATTGTAGTTATTCTTTATATTCTTGATCTTCCTTACTTCAGCACCTATATACCAAGGAGTTGCCCATTCGCCATCAATTATCTTCCTCATTACTAAGGAATCAGTCTCCATAATCAGTGGATGTAGCTGCCTTCCCACACAGTATGCCAATCACTCCACAACTTCATTTGCTTATACCACTATGTTAGTTGTCTCTCCTATCTCCTTTGCTTTCGCAAACACCAAATCGCCAGCATGATCTGGAACACAAAACCCATATGAGCTTGGTCCAGGATTGCCTCTTGATGCACCATCAGTATTGCATTTGAACCACCCTTCATAAGGAAGCTGTCATGTAACTCTCTTAGTCCCCACATATGGTTTGTAACCTTCAAATAAGCTGATCATATCTGACCATAAAGGAGGAATTCTGGACAGCCATGGGTACCTCATCCTTGATAGATAATGTAAAGTCTTATTCACTTCATGAATCACCCTATTGCAAGAAATTAAGTAACAAGTGAGACAGGAACATGGATCATTGTCGACCTTCAAGTTGATTCACACAGAGATTCATGGCATACAGAGTTAAATACATGATTCCTTGATAACTAGGAGAATTGACTAATGCATGTTATACTCATTCACATTTTCTCATACACATGCTTGTTAGAATGATGTCTATCTCTGAACCTATTGTTATGACTTTAAACCTTCAAGAAACAGAACCTAATAAACGATATTTATTTGATAGCATGCTATTATGAAAAGAGTCAATAAACCTTCAATTTCCTAAGGCATGATATCTACATAAGTATTGAGAACGGAATCTGTTGACAAATGACTGTTACTACCTAAGTCTCTAAACCTTAACATTGTCACGACCCAAGTCCCACTATAGGCCGCGATGGCGCTCAACGCAATCGTTAGGCAAGCCACAAGTATATCAACACATTAATAGTTAATCCAAAATGCATTTGAAATAATTAAAGAAATAAGGAGTGGAAATCGCTAGTTTTTTTTTTATATAGAAAATATAGATATTATTATTTTAAATATTCAAATAAGGAAAAAATATAAACCAGAAAATCATAGAGGAATACAATCAAGAGAAAAATTCTAAATCCCCAAAACCTGGTGTCTCAAGTGCATGAGCATCTACTAGGAGATATAATACTAATACAACATCTCTCTAATGTAAAATAGAAATGGAAAAATAAATGAATATGATGGAGACTCCGCGTGCTGCGGATTGTAACAGAGAATGCAATTCACCATAAAGTCTCCTCAATAGCTACGCCCATGCGCCCAAATGACCCTCAAAAGTACCTGCATAATCAGTGCATAAGTGTAGCATGAGTATGTAAATCAATGCCTACCCAGTAAGTATCTAGCCTAACCCAGGAGAAGTAGTGACGAGGAGTTGACATCGATACTTACTAGTGGTCCAATAAATCAGTACAATAAATTATAAATAGACATGAAACACAACGGTAATAATGAGGTAAGAATTGTAATTAACATAATCTTCCAACATAATGAAAGTATGAATTTTCTCAAATATCATGTGCTATCTCAAATAGATAAGAAATATCATGTAAATGACATGTCTCAAATCAGAAGGGAAATCTCATGAGTATTCAGACTCCTAGCGACATTAGGCACGAATTATACCGAGGTCATACGACCCGATCCATAATAGTCGTGTACATACACTGCAGAGTTCGTAAGGCCCGATCCATGGGTGCATCTCAAATATACCGCCCGAGGTCGTATGACCCGATCCATAATTCTATTTCATAGCACTGGCGAGGCGTACGACCCGATCCACAGGAATAGAGAAAATCTTCAAACTACGGGTCAAACAATTACAACACAAAGATGGGCACATAAAGAAAGCATACTTTTTACCAACAATCAAGTATTCCATCAAAACTCAAGCTAATGAAGCTCAGCCTAACATAATCCCTAATTAAATTTCAATTATAAATTTAAGTAATTAAACTAACTAGTTGAGTTCAAATAATATAAATATTGCATGATAAAGTCCTAAGTCTACCCGGACATAAACATGATTTTAGCTACATACGGACTCTGTTCACATCGTGCGTACGTAGCACCCACAACTAGTAGGAATAATAATTTAACATCTACAGGATAGTTTCCCCCTCACAAGGTTAGACATGAGACTTACCACGCTCCGAAATCTGATAACTAGCTCCAATACCTCTCTAATACCTCTAACTGATGCCAAACGATCCGAAACTAATCAAACAACATGCAAACCAATCAAAATATACTCAATACTTGTGATTTAATAATTTATAACAATTCCTAACTATACTTGAAAAGTCAACAAAGTCAACCCCGGGCCCACGTGCCCGAATTACAAAATATTTGAAGATAAACATTACCTATAGCACCACGAACTCAAATATATAATTTATTCCCAATTCCATGGTCAAAATCCAAAAATACCATTCCTAGGGTTTTCTTAAAAAATCCCACAATTTGTACAAATTTGCATGTTCAAATCCATGTATAATCCATGTATTTAACTTACAACAAGTGGCAATAACTTATCTTATGATAGGTGAGGAAAATGGCTCCTCCAAATCTCCCAAAATCGGCTCCAAATGAGAGAAGGAGATGAAATTAGCCAAAACCCAATTTGGCTAACATATATGCTACCCAGATGACCCTTCATTGCGAATGCGGCATGTCCCTCGTGTTTGCGAAGCACAACCAGCTCCTGCTCCAAAAACCTTCTTCGCGAATGTGATACAAGGCTCGCGAACGCGATGCTTTACCAAGCCCGCCCTTCGCGAATGCGGCCACTCCTATGCGAACGCGAAGGCCAAAGTCTCCAGGCCAGCTTCACCTATGCGAACGCGAATGCGAACGCGATGTAATTCTTCCCCATACCTTCGCGAACGCGTAGCAAAAATTCCCAGCAGCCACAAATTCTTCTTCGCAAATGCGTGCATCCCTTCGCATTCGCGAAGAACAACACTAAGAAACAGTCCCAATACCTTATCCAAACTTATCCAAAGGCTCGACCGCCATGAATAACATCAAAACCATGAATCGACAATCAAAACCTTCTCTTAACTTTCATACATTCAAACTTCGTCGAATGCGTTCGAATCACACTTAGACATTCCGGATCACAACCAAACTTCACGCGCAAGTTCCAATCAATAAAATGAATCTATCCAAGGTCCCGAAACACCATCCGGAGTCCGATAACACCGAAGTACAACCTAAATCAAACTTAGCAATTTCAAACTTTCAAAAATACAAACTTCCAATAATAAGAACCGAATCACTCCCGGACCATCCGATACTTAACCCATAAGTACGCCTGATCCGAAATCACCTTACAAACCTATACAAACCTTCAAATACCGATTTCGAGGTCGTTTAATCAAAAGTCAAACCTTGGTCAACTCTTCCAACTTAAAGCTTCCAAATTGAGAATTATTCTTCCAAATCAACTCCGAACTTCCCGAAAATATAATCTGATTACACGTGCAAGTCATAATACATGTAGTAAAGCTACTCAAGGTCTTAAACCACCAAACGACATGCTAGAGCTCAAAATGACCAATCAGGTCGTTATATTCTCCCCCACTTAAACATACATTCATCCTCGAACGTGCCAAGAACTGTTTCATAGTTGCCCAAAATCACTATTCAACACCTCGTGCACCTACCCGTTCCACCACAATCCATATGTGCACATTAGCTCAACCCAGACTGAAGATCTTTCCCGCTATCTTAGCCCACAAGCCTTAGAACCAAATTCCAACATCCAAAATTCTCTATAAGGACCGATTCGAGCATATGTACACCGTATCAATCTCATCAAGCTATAACGAAACACGATCATACACACATGTTATAATCATATAATGCATCGCACAATTCATTTGCCCTTAGTAACATCCTCCAACCATAATAGCTGCAAATTTACGAAATCGATGCCCATAATGTACCTCATAACATATACAAGCCCTGTTCCAACCCTCGCAATACTGCAACGATGAAAGAGATGTGTAAAAATTTATAACCACCCGCCAAATCAATAACTCATGGAGTCTCTCCCTTCCAGTATACATTATATAAATCCGATTGCACTAATTTCAGGTCCAACAACCTTGTATTACCCAGTACAAGCCGCTCGGGTAATAAGCCACCTCAAACACTATCTGAAATCTCATATGACGCCGTCAATATGCCAACAAGCCACCACTCAAATATGACCAATAAGGAAAAATGAACTTAGGTACAGAACTATCCAACCCACGTAATGAAATAATCAAACATACCAAAGCTATGAACCTATCTCAAAGATTAGAAACAAAACACATAAAAATAAGTATAAGGAACCATACTCAACACCTTACTGTTGCGGCGTGCCACCCGATCCACACATGATGATCAGTAAGGAAATCCCATCGAGCCAAAATGCTCATACCTACTAAAGACATGTGTTTCAACCACAAGCACACCAAGCGCATAAACATAACCCTGGGAAAACGGATAGCGTCATGCGCTACAAAAGCCAAGCACGACTAAGGTACATTAAACAAGCAACATCTTGAGAGCCATCTCGCTCATATAATACCATAAGATACAATGGATCACACATATGTGTGAATAATCCAGCCATCTCACAACCCACATGGTATAAAAGAGTAACACATGAAATAGACGAGCGAAGGAATAACATCCACCACGCCCAAAACTCATCCATGAGGAATGCTATGCTAAATAAGCATATCTAATCTAATGTAGAATATACATCCCCATTAGGCCTACCCATTGGCCTCAAAGTCGATTCTGATTACCCTAAAACATATTAATAACCTTCCAAAGATCCACAATGACCCTATCCCCGACACATACGATCAACCATCAAATCCGAAATAAACTTTCACAGTTTGAAACTGCAAGGATAGTGTGTTTCTCAAACATAAGCTCTATAATCCGCGACAATACTAAAATCTTTGTACATTACCCCAATCTGTACTACTTAAATGACCGATACGTCACACCTACATAATCATCCCATGGTGGATACTCCCAAAACCTTCCACACCATGCAACAAAATCTGATTATCAATGGCCACAAACCATGCTATTTCTGTAGTGCTAGTCAAGCATTCGCAAATCAATACCCAATACTTCTTCTACAAAATAGACCATCCTCAGGCTGCCCGAAAAATAGTGCCAGCATACTCTAAACACCTTAAACCTCTCCCGTTTTCTCCGAGCTCGTGACATTTCTATCAAAACTAAACCACAATCTTTGTCCTCAAATTCCAATTCCAGACAGCTCACTGCACCTATCATGCTATTACGCGAGAGTATAAGAATTTCATCAGAACTCCTGAACCACCAGTAGAATAAATAATTCATTGGCTATAAATCTTTCACTTAACTCATTTCAGAAGAAGAATCGCAACACACAACGAACTTCCTATAACCGCAAAAGACGCATACCTTAAGTCGTGGCCAAGACCGTCATAACTCTTCGGGACCCATTTGCACATAACCAAATCATCAGGATTGTATCCCATCAAAACAACAAAATTACAGAGACTGCCAAGCCCTCAAGTATAGCCACAGAACACTGTATAGCCTTATCGCACCAAAGAAAATGATCATTCCTCTTACCTGCCAATCCAAAACCACTGCTAAACTAACTCAACTCCTCAGTTTTCTCTTGACTTGCCTTCAGAATTAATAGCCCTCCTTCCCAGCACACAACGGTCCTCAATCAACACTCATCCCGAGTGACCCCAAATCCGCACGACCACATTGCATAAATACCCATAAGCGACTTTATACTCTCGTCAGTACTCAATAGTATCTCCGACTAATACACACATCCCGAGGAGAATTTCTGTGAATATGAAGTTATTTCTTATACCTCTCTAACACTGCTCTGCAGACCCGATGACAACATAGAAATACTCCCAGTGCCCTTCACATTGTACTGAAAAACACAATCCTTGTCCACACATAACGAACCCTAAAATCCTTAAGCACCACACCTTAAATCTCGAATCCACTAGAACCATTACTAAGAGTCGCCCACCCTGACCTGGTCCCGAGTATATAACCAAACAAGTAGTGTTTTGTTAGCACACAAATACTCCAGAAGAAGAAACCGAATGAATCCTTTCCCTTGCACATCACATTCACAAAGAGGCGTAAAGTTAGAGTCATCCAAAATCTTCACATGAGTGGATAAGGCGAAATATAGCAGATATTCATCAAATTCCCTGCTCGAATTACCCCTAATGTTATCTTACTCGGTCATAGCTTGTCCACCAACGTACCGTTAACCGGAAACTACAAAGGTACATAACCGTATGACCCAACCATCGACGGTAGGCTCCCCCACTTAGCTTCAAGACACAATTACAAAATCCAAAGACCCACAATGACTTCTCCTCCTAGCCACCATGATCTCACCCCATTACGTAACCAAATTTTTCGCAAGCTCTTGTTGTACTAATCATAACACACCGCGATTTGTCAGCCCCAAACGCACATTCAACCTCATGAGAGTTGGACCATCTTCTTCAAGCGATCCAAGACCACGTTGTAGTACATGCCCAATGTTGGATAGAAAGTAGAACTCTTCATAAGAACTTTATTAGGAATCATGAGATCCCTAACCTTCTCACAGGAGATAGCCCACATGTGTAACCTCGTACCGACATCCCCCAACAACATTGCCATATTTACATCTACTATGAAATCAGTTAATTCTCTTGGGTCCACACTCACCCGCTAGCCGTAAGAATCCATTCATTCCATTAACATCAACTAAAGGTCCAATAATACATTTGAAACTCAAAGTTGTATTGCATACCAAAATGACAATCAAGCATTCCCATCCCTCTACATTCCAAGAAAACTCATTTCCGTCATATTCAAACTTCCTAAGTATGGAAGCCACCATCTCAAATGAAATACATAGACTTAGTCTTCTGCCTACCATGTCCCTTCTCATCCTTCGGTGCTAAAAATGTTGTCTCGAATCATGATCCATCTCTGTAACACACAAACAAATAAAATATCACATCCTCCGAGCCTCCTCGAGGATTATCTCCCTCAAACCATCGGCAATCGAGACACCTATTTGACTCTAAAACCGCCACATACCGCCATCTCTGATAATCGCTTCTTAGGTACTACTTCACAACACTATGCCCCAAGGACAAATAAATGAAAACCATCATACCGACAATCCTTAATGCTCTCAAACAAGGATGACAACACCACAACACAAACAAGAACTCCACCAAGTTCGAAAATATCAAGTCTAGCTATTCTGCCAACCAAAACCTGAATATACATAGTCCACTTGCCTCTCCTCCGCTAGATTTAAATACCGAAATCTCCCGATCATGAACTAAATAATCCTCACCTCGAATCATTCACTGTCGTGACACATAAGCATGCATCCTACCATTCACACTAACATTGCACGATAACAATGCATGATCATCACAATACAATATATATAACCTCGAAACCATGGGCAACACAAACACTAGGCTGAAACGATAGAACACCCCTCCACAAGGAGACGATAATAATCCACCTGCATATGCAGGGAAAGACATCCTGCACCATATCTATAGCATCTCCACAACTTGTAGGTGCCCAACTGATACCGAATGCTCGACATCGCGTAAGAATGAGTAGGAAGAAAATAAAGACATAAGCTTCAATGAAATCAAGTCGCACGACGAGGAATCAAGAAGGGAAGTTCTCCTAATAGCCCTGTAGCCTCTCGAAGATAAGTACAGACACCTCCTTATCGATCTGCAAGACTCTACTAGACTTTATCATGACTCGTGAGAACTAAGTGAACCTAGTGCTCTGATACCAAACTGTCACAACCCAAATCTCACTATGGGCCGTGATGGCGCCCAACGCTATCATTAGGCAAGCCAACAATTATATCAACATACTAATAGTTAATCCAAAATGCATTTCGAAATAATTAAATAAATAAGGAGTGAAAATCACTCATTTTTATAGAAAATATAGATATTATTATTTTAAATGTTCGAATAGGCAAAAATATAAACCAAAAACTCATAGAGGAATACAATCAAGAGAAAAATTCTAAATCCCCAATACCTAATGTCACAAGTGCATGAGCATCTACTATGAAGTAAAATACTAATAAAACTTCTATCTGGAATGTAAAATAGACATGACAAATAGAAGTTTATATGACAAATATGATGGAGACTCCGTGTGCTGCGGATCATAATAGGGAATGCAACTCACCATAAAGTCCCCTCAACGGCTGCGCCCATGCGCCCAATTGACCACCAAAAGTACCTACACAATCAGTGCACAAGTGTAGCATGAGTACGTAAATCAATATGTACCTAGTAGTCCAATAAATCAGTACAATAAATTATAAATATCCATGAAACACAACGATAATAATGAGGTAAGAACTGTAACTAACATAATCCTCCAACATAATGACAGTATGAATTTTCTCAAATATCATGTGCTATCTCAAACAGATAAGAAATATCATGTAAATTCCAAGTCTCAAATCAGAATGGAAAACTCATGAGTATTCATACTCCTAGCGACATTACGCCTGAATTATGTCGTACGACCCGGTCCATAATAGTCGTGTACATACACTGTCGGGGTCGTACGGTCCAATCCATGGATGCATCTCAAATATATTATCGAGGTCGTATGGCTCAATCTATAATGCTATTTCATAGCATTCCCGAGGCGTACAACCCGATCTACAGGAATAAAGAAACTCTTCGAACTATGGGTCAAACAATTAAAACAAAAATATGGGCACATAAAGAAAGCATACTTTTGACCAACAATCAATGATTCCTCCAAAACTCAGGGTAATGAAGCCCGGCCTAACATAATCCCTAATCAAATTTCAATTATAAATTTAAGTAACTAATCTAACAAGTTGTGTTCAAATAATATAAATATTGCATGATAAAGTCCTAAGTCTACCCGGACATAAATATGATTTTAGCTACGTACAGACTCTTGTCACCTAGTGTCATAGCACCCAAAATTATTAGCAATAACAATTTGACACCTACAAGGTAGTTTTCCCCTCACAAGGTTAGATAGGAGACTTACCTCGCTCCAAAATCCAATAACCAACTCCGACGCCTCTCTTACACCTCAAACCGATGCCAAACGATCCAAAAGTAATCAAACAACATGAAAACCAATCAAAATATACTCCAATATTCATGATTTAACAATTTATAATTATTCCCGACTCTACTCGAAAAGTTAACAAAGTCAACTCTATGGGACCACGTGCCCGGATTTCGAATATGTTCAAAGATAAACATTACCCTTAGCACCACAAACTCAAATATGCAGTTTATTCTCAATTCCATGTCCAATTTAGTGGTCAAAATCCAAAAATATTATTTCTATATTTTTCTTCAAAAATCCCATAATTCTATAAATCTTCATGTTCAAATCCACATATAATCCATGTATTTAATTTACAACAAGTGGGAATAACTTACCTCATGATAGGTGATGAAAATGGCTCCTCCAGATCGCCCCAAATCGGCTCCAAATGAGAGAATGAGATGAAATTAGCCAAAACCCAAACCCGATTTGGCTAACATATATTCTGCCCAGACGACCCTTCATTGCGAACGCGTCATGTCCCTCGCGTTCGCGAAGCACAACTAGATCTTGCTTCAAAAACCTTCTTCGCGAACATGATAGAAGGCTCGTGAACGCGATGCTTTACCAAGCCGGCCCTTCGCGAACACGGCCACTCCTATGTGAGTGTGAAGGCCAAAGTCTCCACGCCAACTTTAACTACGCGAACGCGACACCCTTGTCGCGAATGCGATGCACTTCTGCCCCATACCTTCGCGAATACGAGACCTCCATCGCAAACGTGTAGCACAAATTCCTAGCAGCCACAAATCCTTCTTCGCAAATGAGTGCATCCCTTCGCATCCGCGAAGAACAACACCAGAAACTAGCAGTAACAACAAATCATCCAAATCTGGTCTGAAACCATCCCGAGCCCCCTGGACCCCGTCCAATCACACCAACTAGTCCCAATACCTTATCCAAACTTATTCAAAGGCTCGAAATGCGACAAATAATATCAAAACCATTAATCGACGATCAAACCTTTCTCTTAGCTTTCAACTATCCAAACTTCGTTGAATGCGTCCAAATTACACTTAGACTTTTCAAATCACAACCAAACTTCATGCACAAGATCCAATCAATAAAATGAACCTATCCAAGGTCCCAAAACACAACCCGGAATTTGATAACACCAAATTTCACTCTAAATTAACCTATAGGAACATTCAATTCCTGATTCTGAGGTCGTTTACTCAAAAGTCAAACCTTGATCAACTCTTCCAACTCAAAGCTTTTGAATTTAGAATTATTCTTCCAAATCAACTATGAACTTTCCAAAAATCTAAATCCAACTACATGTGCAAGTCATAATACATGTAGTGAAGCTACTCATGGTCTCAAACTGCTGAACGACATGCTAGAGCTCAAACTCAAAGTGGCCTGTCGTATCGTTACAAACATATAGTTTTTTAGAAAAAAGAATCCTTTTATAGTACCCTAATGTAGACATGGAACAAAACATAAAGGCACCGCATGATGCCCTAATGAGATTAACCAAACATGATTTACACATAATAATTCTTCACTACATCTCTACAACACGTATTCGACTTAAAGTATCAGCATCAATGGATATGAATAAAAAAGAAAAAAGAAAGTGAAAAAGGTAATTGACCTTCTGTTGAGCAGTAAACTAGGTCCAGAACAAGATCTTCAAAGATTCATCCCCAAAATCGAAACTAGAACTCAAACTCGACCGAATTTGAAAAGAATAACAAAAGAAAAAAGAAGAAGTTAGAGCTAGGAGATTAAAAGTATTTTAAGGTGAGTTAGTGAGTTTCAAATCTTAGTGGTTGAAGTCATTCATTCCGGTATTTATACTCGGAGTCAATGGTTCAACCATTTGAACCAGAGTTTTCAAATGCAAAAGTGACAGTCTTTGAAGAAGAAGAAAAAAAGCAGAAGAAAAGGTGATAGAAGATTAAAAAGCTCACATTTTTTGAGAGATTGATGTGATAGAGAGAGAGCCGTTAGGCACAGATCCGGAGGAGGAGGTTGAATCTCTGCTGCCTTGATAGGTTCTGAACCAAGGTGACGATAAAACCCACTGGTCTCGAAAGGATCTTCTCATGCGTCCCCCGTATCTTTGAGATCTCCGCATTGGTGACAACAGAGATCATGGAAGGAGCTCTGAGATCTCTGATGATCTTCAGAGATGTGATGAAATGAGAAGAAGGAGTGATATAATGGGAGATGGGAGGTGATGGGAAAAGAGAAGGGAAGAGGAAAATCGGCGGTAGTCTAGTGGTAGGAGCTAGGGTTCAATGGGTAATGCGGTGAAAGAGGAGAGAGTGAGACAGAATGGAGGTGGTGGTCTACAGAGGTTATGGGCGGGGGATTAGGGTTCGACCCTGGGAATAAAAGGGGGGGTTTGATGGTTGGGTGAAGGTGAGTCATTGATCAGGTTTGATCAATGGCTAGGATTTATGGTAAAAAGAAATAGTTTAAAGAATTTTCTAGGAGGCGTTGGATCAAGGATGATTAGAGGGTTAGGAAAATTTGGAAAAAATAAAAAATAGATATAAAAAGGGGAAAATGTTGGTCGTTTGATGAAAGGAGAATCATTGGCTTTGATCGCTGTGTTTCTTTTGTGAAGGGACTGAACGAATGATGTGGCAAGCCACGATTGGTGCACACGTAGTGGCATGGATGCTGAGATGGAAGAGGGGAGTTGGGCTGGTGAATTTTGGACAGGGTCAGTGGCTTATTGGGCCGATTTTCTTTGGGCTCCATGGCTGGAGTGGCTGAGAAATGGGCATTAAACATACAGACACCTCACTTGAAATTCAGTAATTGCAAGCATAGGCTATTGAGATTTTTAACCTATTTTAAATTAATTTAATTAAGCTTTCCTAGTCATAATGATTCATAATAAAATATATTATTACTGAACTATGTATATGTACATATTTGTGAGCTTTTTATATTTGAAAGAATTAATAATTTATAGATATATTTGGAAATTATATAAATGGCCGATTGATTAATTGATTTTAAAAATAAATATGATTTATAACCATACTCCCTAAAATTAATTTTACCACTATAAAATACGGTAATGTTAATACCTATTATTATTATTATTATTATTATTATTATTATTATTATTATTATTATTATTATTATTATGTGATAAGCTATTTGAATAATTCTTTTAAAATAATTTCAATATACTTTATTATGTTAGTATTGACCAGAAAGCATTGTAAATTAATTGAAAAAAGGGAGGGCCAAAATTGATCGTCAACATCAATAAAAAGAAATAAGAAGATGAATATCGATACAAATACCCCAAAGATGATAGTACAAGTCATGAGCCACTAAGATTTATGTTTACAAAGTTGGTTCGAAGGATAAATACAACATCTGTTTGAATATACATAAACAGAAGTACAACTCCTAAACTACCAAGAACAGGTGGCAGCTTATATCTGGCACACAGGTACATCTTCGATGCTAGCCTTCGTCATCCACAACAGCTCAGCTCCAAGATCTGCACGCAAGGTTCAAAAGTGTAGTATGAGTACAACCGATCACATATGCTCAGTAAGTATCTGACTAACCTCAGTGAAGTAGTGACGAGGTTTTAAGTAAAAAAGATACCCACTTTGAATAACCTATGCAACTCAATAACATGTATAATACAGAGAAGTATCTAGGAAAGACAATTGCAAAATAACGGATATTAATAATAAAGGTGCACAACGGGGATAGGGTTAACAAACAAACTTTGCCAATAAAACATATCAAGCAAACATAACTTGCACCAATTTTGCATGCAAAGAGACATGCACCGAGTGGTAACTGAGCTCAAATACTCATACATGAATGTAAATCCTGTACATAACAATGATCCAATTCCGTATCAATTTTCAAATACCATGTTTGTGAGTCTAACATTTCAATGTATGATGATAACTCTCCTTTTACATTAATCCGACACTCTTCAAGTATCCAACAATTCCCTAATAAGTCGTGCATATGTAAAATGCATTAACCATCGTATGTAGATGATATGCGTGAATAATGCATGTAAATGCTTGAATATACACAAAGGATCACTCGAATGGCCAAGCTTCCACCTTTATGCTCAATAGCTCATATCATAGGTCCCATATCACAATCAACCAGAAATCCATTGGTTTCTCACAACCTGCGTGTACGCCATCAAGAGAGAAACATGAGAGGGGCGACCCTAGGTGTCACAACCAAAAATCCACCTAACTGTGATGGCACCTAATCCAACTCGCTAGGTAATAAAACTAATAAGAGAACAACAAGTGAAATAATTGAATCTATGTACCATAACCTAAGGACTGGTAGTACAAGTCATGAACCACTAAGACTTAGATATACAAAGTTGGTATGAAAATAAATACAATATCTATTTGAAGTATACACAAAAAGAATTCAAATTTAAAAATACCAAGGACAGGGTAGCTATGTCCAGAAAGCAGGTACATCCTCAATGCCAGCCCCCGCCATGTGCAGCAGCATCAGCTCCAAGATCTACATGCAAGGTGCAGAAATGTAGTTTGAGTACAACCGACCCCATGTACTAAATAAGTAACAAACCTAACCTCAGGTTGAAAGCAGTGACGAGCTCGGAAGAAGGTTAGTGTCCAACACCAGGGATCAACAACAACACAGAATATAATGATGACAGTAACAGTAAATAACTCAAAAGATATCATGTTCAACACAATCACAAATACGAGAAAGTAGACATGCTTTACAAGTATAACAGTTAAATCCCAAATCTTTCACCGAAGTCACTAAAAATATACGTTTATCAGAGAACTATGATTTTTCCAAACTTTCAACAACAGATAAGACTTTTTATTTACCAGTTAGCATGAGAAAAATACAACTCTATGCCAACATGCCAAGTACAGATGTCACGTTAATAATATCTTATTGCCATCTAGCATGAGGAAAATATATCTCTATGCCTACATATCAAATATACATGTCAAGTCAACAATATCATAGTGAAATCATCAAGTATACTCACTCTCAGCACACTCAAGGTGCCTGGCTCAAATGCCATTCACCATCACACACACAATCACTCACCATTGTACAGGTGCCGGCACAAATGCCCCTCACCAAAGCACATATATCTCTATGCCTGCACTCATTGTAATATCAGACTCTGGAGGGGCGGATCCTGCCCAAGCGCTAATCAATAGTCAATATAACTTGTTGCGACATGCAAATCGATCCAAAAACTAATCTGTTGCGGTGTGTAACCCGATCCAGATTTCAATCTGTTGCAGCGTGAAACCCTATCCAAATATCAATTCATTTTGGCATGCAACCCGATCTGACATAACTCACAACACAACTCTATGGCCCACATCAGTCATCAATCTGCTCAAGTCTCAATGGCTCATATCTCACAGAAACATAAACTAATTATACAATGTGGAGTATCACAATGTTCCACAAATATAACTCAAACTGGTGTCACGAACAAGGACACCAATAACATGTGAAACAACATATCAAAAGTGTAAAGAGACAGAGATATGACATGCAAGTGTAACCATCATGACTGAATAGTATGGCTACAGCTAAGGAAAATAGCTAAACATGGCTAACATTTCCCTATCATGTCTAAAACAATTAAGTAGGTAGCCTAGGCATGATTTCTAGCATGAATAATAACTCACGTAGTCATACAAATGGAAAAAATATGATATCAAACCAGCATGATAGCAAAACAAGGCATATAATAGGCTAAGACTACCCAGATCATGAATACCCCGGTGCACGTACACAAGCCCGTTACCTTGAACGTGCGTCACACCCAACACATCTTAAATATCATAGCTATGAGGGATATTTACCCTCAAATCAAGGTTTATATATGCTACTTTCCTCTAAGAAGCCAAAACAATACTCTAGAAATGATATCCCGCGCAAATTGACCTCCAAACGGCTCGAAACTAGTCAAAAGCAACTCAAAAACATCAAATAATGCCAGGAAATAAACCCAAATGATAAAGGTCAAATGTTTAATCAAATATTCAAAGTCAACCAAATAGTCAACCCGGGCCTGTAACACCCCGAAAAATTTTGAAGTACTTAAGCGCTATTAAGAAAGTCGATGTGCGCTAATTATATTATTTTGTATGTAGACAAGGACTATTATATGAATTATATCAATTGATTATGATAATACATGTATGAGGTACATTAAGAATGGTTTATGGTCTAATAAGGGCCCCAAGGCTAAGTCAAGTTGAAACTTTTATGATGGGATAAAAGTTTTAAGTGAGTTCGCACATTATCTAACTTCAAATGATCATACCTCTCTTGATAGGAAGAGTAATATGGTGTATTACCTATCAAATTAAAACCCTTTGAGTTTAGTTTCCAACGCTTCATACCGTTCATCATTTGGACATTCCTAAAAGAAGTTATGACTAAATTAACAAAGGCTGCCAGAATGCGATTCTGCGACCAATTCTGCGACCATTATGCGATCGCAAAATGGTTATGCGACCACAAACTAGTCGCAGAATGGACCAGAATAGCCCAGTTTTGGGCACTGATTTGTGCGACCCGCACACTAATTGTGCGGTCCATTGTGCGACCGCATAGTTGAATTCGGAGGGTTAATTTTCCTCTTTTCATAACCCGACCCCATTTTGATAAATAGGCTTTGGGGCTTATTTTGGGGTGTTTTTCTGAGAGTTTTAGAGAGACGTAAGAGCATTTTAGAGAGAGAAGTAGGGAATCTAACATTATAATCATCCAATCTTGCACCAATCTTCAAGAATCAAGGAAGCTAATCACAAGATCTTGATCTAAGAGGTAAGGTTCCATACCCTAGTTTCCAATTTCGAATTTGGGTAAACGATGGTTGATTTGGAGTATGATACTTGGGTATAAGAGTATTATTTATACATGCTTGTACTAATAATGTTTGTGCGAAGATTGTTGAGCTCAAATAAGTAAAGATTGGGTTGTGGAGTGAAGGAAATCCTTTAGAAGAACCTTGTAGTTAGATTTGCACACCCAATGTTTGATAAAATGCTCAAATGAGCTGAGATCATGAATATCTTCCTAATAATGGTTCAATTTTGTTATGTCTCAAAATAGATTGGGATTGCTAGAATTTTCGAAACGTTGTAGTAATTTAAGAAAAGCTCAAAGCAAGGTATGTTGGCTAAACTTTCTCTCTTAGAATTGAATTCCATAATGTTTTCGTAAGTTTCAAAGTATGGATTGCGTATTAAAAGGTTATGGCTTTGAGTCGTGTTTCAACTAAAGATAATATGCCAAATTTAGTGAGAAAATCTCAATATTCTTAAGACTCTTAATTGCTCATATGTGTACCTAAAGTCTTGATTTGGAAATGTCTTATTTTGATAATCTATAAAGATGATTAAAAATGAAATAAGTTAATTGGGGATATAGAGTGTGGCCAACGTGCCAAGAATTTAAGTTATGATTGTGGCTAGTAGTGCAAATGATTTGAGAAGATGTGATAAAGAAAATGAAATGAGCCTCGACTCAATTGTTTAAACAAAAGACTTCGAAGATAGAATTGCCTAAAAAGCTTTTGTACTCAATTCATACCCATTAGTGGTTTCTTTAACTAATGCTTTGCTTTATAAAGATATCTAGTATGATTCGAGTTCTATAAGAACTCATGTGTTGAAATTGTACATGGTCATTTATGGGGAAGAGTATTGCAAGAGTAAATGGTGTATTGACTGTTTATGATTTTTCATGTGTGTTTCTATTGTTGGTTGGTATGCCTCATTCTTTGGGAAGAAAGCATTTGTGTATGATGTTCCCATTTCAAATGGATTGGAAGCATATGATTTCTGAAATTTTCTATATGTTGATATTTGATGCTGATCTTTGAAATTGAAAGAGGTGAAAGTGTGGAATATGAAATACGGCCATTGTGTCAGGAATAAAGAATCTTGTGAATGGCCTAATGAGCCAAGGAAATATTGTCGTTATGAATGTCTGGAAATACTAATATGAATTTATACAATGTGAAAGATGTTCAGGTGAGTAAAATTGTATTTATGATATTTCTGTTTGCAAATCAAATCAAAAATATTTTTGGGAGCATCATTAGCAAAACTGAGGAAGGGTGGGTCATAAGTCCCACACCTGAAACTACACGTGTCGGTGTAGGGGTAGATTGGGATTATTCCCCTTATTTGGGATGAATTGGAACCTTTGAGAAATTGTGATATTATTCCCCTTAATTGGGATGAAATTGGAACCTTTGTGGATTGAAAAAGTCAACCCACACGGCATATGTGGGAAGGCGGCCTAGCTAATCGGGTGGAGATCAGACGCCATGTTGCGCACATGGTGGTACTACTCTTGGTAACAACTTTCTTTCGCATCACCTGTCAAACCACATTGTCCGTGGGGAGATGTCCTAGCCGATCGGGCGTGATCGAACTCCGTTCTAACAAAGACGGTGGTATATCGATGCTAATGATCCCCCAACCAAAATTATATATGAAGCTCGTATTTTGAAAATTATTATGTTTTAACTGGACATTTGGATATTGTTGATTGTGACTTGCTGTTTCTATGTGTTGCCTTTTCTTATATGGGCATTTTATTTTGAAAGAGGATTTTTAGCTATACATACTAGTGCTATTCGACAGTACTAACGTACCTTTTGCCGGGGGCGTTGAATCTTTAATGGATGTAGGTGGTTTTACAGCAGGCGACATTGATCAGTGATAGCAGTACACTCTTTTCAGCTGATGTGGTGAGCCCCACTTCATTTCGGGGTCATATATCTTTTGTTTCTCATGTACTGTGATTTGATGTATAGCCGGGGCCTTGTAGACAGCATTTCTATATTACTCTTCTATTGTATTAGGGGCTTTGTAGACAGGTTCTGGGTTATGGTTGATGTTGGGAACTGAACTAGATATGTTGGTATTTGGAAATCATGTTTTTTATTAATTCTATAAACTCGTAATATTTTGGAAATTATGAAGGAAGCTGCTAATGGGAATGAAAAAGGAAGTTGTTAATGAAATCTTTTCGATGTTTGATTAATGGAGTACATCTCTTATTATTTCATGAATGAGTTTGGGTAGAATGAAATCTAACAGGTTTGCTCAGCCGTGTTTACTTGGTTGAGCGCCGGTCGCGCTCCCCGAGTTTGGGGCGTGACAATCTTGGTATCAGAGCCAGGTTTTTAAATGTCCTAGGATGTCTCAGAGTTGTGTCTAGTAGAGTCCTTCTTATAGGTGTGTTGTCGACCACATCTATAATGAAGAAGCTACTTGGACATTTAAGAAATTCACACTTCTTTGATACTCCAGTTCGTGAGATAGAGCTCAAGGTAAGAAGCTAAATTCCTCATCATGTCTTATTTTCCATATGAGTAACCCACAGGTTTGAGGCAGCGAGGAGGTATTGAAAGAACCAGTTGCTAAGGGAAGTGTCCTTGTCCCTATTAATGTTATTGTGCCACCTGATCATGTGGTAAGAGCACCTAAGAAACGAAAGAGGGTTGTTTGTAGCAATAAGCCGGAATGTTTGATTGGTAAGAAACGCCATTTGGGGATGCGTTGAAAGACTCTTGAAATATGTTATGATTGTGGAAAGAGGGGGCACAAGAAGAACAAATGCCCTGGGTTGGGTACACCTAGCCATGTCTGCCCGATATGCAGGCGGGAATAGTTTTTTCTTCATGTTGTGAGTATAATCAGGAGCGTGTTAGGGGTGGTAGGATTGGGGAATTCCAAAGACCCATAGGGAAAACAGTTGCAGAGATTGTTACTCCCGCCGTGAATGCTTGGAGGAAAGATAAGAGGGATTCTTATGACTCATGCAAAAAGGATAAATATTAGGTCAGTGGGGCGAGTCAGTTTAACGGGCCTAATCCTCGTTGTGTGAAGTATATGCGATGTCATTCGGGGGTATGTCACTATGGTACTAATGTATGTTTTGGATGTAGAGTAGAGGGGCATCAATTAAGGTACTGCTTTGTCAGTCTAAAATTTCCAAGTAAGTCACTCCTTGCTATACCGTTATGAACACCGCCTTATTTTTCCTTGTTGTATATGTGCATCCATATTGAAGAGCCTTACAAATATGGTCGTAACCAAAATGTTGAATCACAAAATATTACATGTACTTACTCCTTAAACGAAACATAGTATTTGTGAAGCCTCTTGATCACAATTCTCTTATTTACGACCTCATGAGGAATTGAGTTCTATAATTATGTCCTTGAATTGAGTTATAACTCTAGGATTAATGCTTACCACTTGCTTTCCTAAATTCTCAACAAGAGGCTATACCTAATGAAATTCTTACAGAACTTTTTGATTCAAATGGATAACATCCAGTTATTTGTGCCTATGCACACACTACCATAATATGTACCTATGTGGTATCAAATCTAATGTAAAGCAGCCTAGTGTTGAGATCGTTCTTGAGCCACTCTTTTTCTCTCCGGTGTATGTCGCTCTTATGGTTTGAGCAATCATTTTACTCCTTTGTGAGCATTATCATGAGTCCATTTCACTGCTTATAACATGAGAGCATATCTCAACACCTATTACATGTGTACATGTAAATTAAAAGGGGTCACTTCTCTGCATAAACTTTCTAGGAAATTTGAAATTTTCACAAATTCGTCACAAGAAGAACTTTTTGTTCGCCCATCTGAATATGACTTTCATGTCCACCTAGAGCATACCTCAGTGAGTAACTCACATTGTTCCTAGCATTGTAATTGCCCATGAATTGGCCTAGTATTGTAGCTTGAGAGTTGTTATGGCAAAAACATGTCTAGCTCACAGCAAAGTGTTCATTCTCTCTAACCAATACATGATTTCACTTTTGTGAGGTTGAAAGTTAAGCAGCCTTATGATGAGAATATTGAATCGAAAGACAAATGTTTTGTATCTCTAGTCCTCTCATATAGGATTAACTATTGTGAAGGGTTAAGGTGTCAGAATGATAATAATCTCACAAGTGTTCAGCCTTTTTTTCAACCCCATGGGCTTGTGACATAGATTCCTTGTGTCAGATAATGTTAAGAGCGTAATGCAATTTCATGCATTTTGAAACCAATACTATATTCAGAGTGCTAGACTATTCTCGTTTCGAGTTAAACCAATTTTTCCTACATTCCATGAGACGACTGGTGTCATGTACTTGGCCATTTCTCTTTGAGGCCAACTATTGTCGAACAAGGCACATATGAAATGAAACAATTATTGCTGTCCTTTTCATGACTCATTTCTTTTAAATCTAAGAATCATGAACATTTTCCCTACATTATCAATGCCTACTAGGCAACTCTATGCCTCAATTGTCGAATCAATGGTGTCATCACAATGATTAACCATGTCAGCGCTATTGGTAGTAACATTCATATCTCTTAGGATATAACCTCCTGAGATGCTTTGCTCAGCATGTTGATGGATTCTTGAATAGTTCCATCCCAATCTCGATCCTTGTTGTTCCTATTTATAGTAACCTATAGAGGTTGAAAGGTCAAACATGTCAAAGAAGAAGCGTCATCCAGTGAACAAGAATATTGGATAGGAAGTTTTATGGTAATATTAAAGCTTGCACATCTTAGAGTAATTGTTGGAGGTCGCCAAAGATTTAGTTTTGATATTCGGCATAGTGATTTAGAGTTGAAGAAAGTGAACGGGTTATTCTCAAGATTTTCTCTATGAATATATTGGGTGAATTGTTAAGGAAGGTAAGGCATGTATAGTCACATTATGCCTTATGAAATCTTGAAGGAAATAGTCCAAACTATGATTATGATGTTTCCCTATTATTGTTCTCCGTGTACCCGGTGTTTCATGTGTCTATGTCTAAGAAGGTGACGATAATGGATAATTGGATTATGAGGAGCAACTATTTGCTATCCTTGTTAGATAAGTTCGGAAGTTAAGATTGCCTCCGTCAAGTGCTATGGCTAACTCTGTGAGTCCAGGAGATCACCTCGTAGGCCGAAAGTGTTGAGGAATGGAAATATTCTCACTTGTTTGTAGAGCCAAATGGTTGTGGTTCAAAAATGTACCTTCTATGCATTATGGTTTAAGTGTGTACATTTCATGTCAAGATACCACTTTTGTTAATGTAATGCCCTAATGTTGAGATAGGTATTGTTGATATATACTATGATGCATTGTTAATTAATGGATATATTGTTAGGATTGATTTATGGAATTCTCCGACAAGTGGATAGGCCCAGTTACAGGGGAAACTCTGTCGAAATGTTTAAGAATTTGTAAAGATAGCCAAATCTTAAGGTCCATAAGTAAGTTGAAATTTTGGAAAGGATGTATAAGACCGATGTAGTCATAAGTGCCTATGTATAATGGTTGGAGGTAAAATGATGGTAACTCTATTCTTAGAAGGGACTTGTAAAATATTCGAGGACGAATGTTTTTAAGTGGGGGAGAATGTAACACCCTGGAAAATTTTGAAGTACTTAAGCGCTATTAAGAAAGTCGATGTGCGCTAATTATATTATCTTATGTGTATAAAAGGACTATTATATGAATTATATCCATTTATAATGATAATACATGTATGAGGTGTATTAAGAATGGTTTATGATCTAAGAAGGGCCCCAAGGCTAAGTCAAGTTGAAAATTTTATGATGGGATAAAAGTTTCAAGTGAGTTCGCACAAGACCTAACTTCAAACGATCATAACTCTCTTGATAGGAAGATTTATATGGTGTATTACCTATCAAATCAAAGCCCTATTATTTTAGTTTCCAATGCTTTAAACCGTTTGAAATTTGGACATTCCTACAAGGAGTTATGACAACATTATCAAAGGCTGCCAGAATGCGATTCACCGACCAATTCAGCGACCATTATACGATCGCAAAATGGTTATGCCACCGCAAACTGGTCGCAGAATGGACCAGAACAGCCCAGTTCTGGGCACCGATTTGTGCGACCATTGTGAGACCCGCACACCAATTGTGCGGTCCATTGTGCGACCGCATAGTTGAATTCGGAGGGTTAATTTTCCTCTTTTCATAACCCGACCCCATTTTGATAAATATGCTTTGGGGCTTATTTTGGGGTGTTTTTATGAGGGTTTTATAGAGAGGTAAGAGCATTTTATAGAGAGAAGGAGGGAACCTAACATTATAATCATCCAATCTTGCACCAATCTTCAAGAATCAAGGAAGCTAATCACAAGATCTTCATCTAAGAGGTATGGTTCCATACCCTAGTTTCCAAATTCGAATTTGGGTAAAAGATGGTTTATTTGGAGTATGATTCTTGGGTATAAGAGTATTATTTTTACATTCTTGTACTAATAAGGTTTGTGAAAAGATTGTTGAGCTCAAATAAGTAAAGATTGGGTTGTGTAGTGAAGGAAATCTTGTCGAAGAACCTTGTAGTTAGATTTGCACACCTAGTGTTTGATAAAATGCTCAAATGAGCTGAGATCATAAATATCTTCCTAATAATGGTTCAATTTTGTTATGTCTCAAAATAGATTGGGATTGCTAGAATTTTCGGAACGTTGTAGTAATTTAAGGAAAGCTCAAAGCAAGGTATGTGGCTACACTTTCTCTCTTGGAATTGAATTCCATAATGTTTCCGTAAGTTTCAAAGTATGGATTGATTATTAAAAGGTTATGTCTTTGAGTCGTGTTTCAATGAAAGATAGTATGCCAAATTGTGGGAGAAAATATCAATATTCTTAAGACTCTTAATTGCTCATATGTGTACCTAAAGTCTTGATTTGGAAATGTATTAATTAGATAATCTATAAAGATGGTTGGAAGTGAAATAAGTTAATTGGGGGATATAGAGTGTGGCCAACGTGCCAAGAATTTAAGTTATGATTGTGGCTAGTAGTGCAAATGATTTGAGAAGATGCGATAAAGAATATGAAACGAGCCTCGACTCAATTGTTTAAACAAAAGACTTCGAAGATAGAATTGCCTAAAAAGCTTTTGTACTCAATTCATGCCCATTAGTGGTTGCTTTAAGTAATGCTTTGCTTTATAAAGATATCTAGTGTGATTCGAGTTCTATATGTACTCATATGTTGAAATTTTACATGGTCATTTATGGGGAAGAGTATTGCAAGAGTAAATGGTGTATTGACTGTTCATGATTTTTCATGTGTGTTTTTATTGTTGGTTGGTATGCCTCATTCTTTGGGAAGAAACCATTTGTGTTTGAAGTTCCCATTTCAAATGGATTGGAAGTATATGATTTTTGGAATTTTCTATATATTGATATTTGATGGTGATCTTTGAAATTGAAAAAGGTGAAAGTGTGGAATATGAAATACGGCCATCGTGTCAGAAATAAAGAATCTTGTGAATGGCCTAATGAGCCAAGGAAATATTGGCATTATGAATGATTGGAAATACTAATGAGAATTTATACAATGTGAAAGATGTTGAGGTGAATACAATTGTATTTATGGGATTTCTGTTTGCAAATCAAATCAAAAATATTTTTGGGAGCATCATTAGAAAAACCGAGGAAGGGTGGGTCATATGGGCCATACCTGAAACTACACGTGTCGGTGTAGGGGTAGATTGAGATTATTCCCCTTATTTGGGATGAAGTTGGAACCTTTGGAAAATTGTGATATTATTCCCCTTAATTGGGATGAAACTGGAACCTTTGTGGATTGAAAAAGTCAACCCACACGGCATATGTGGGAAAGCGGCCTAGCTGATCGGGTGGAGATCAGACGCCATGTTGCGCACATGGTGGTACTACTCTTGGTAACAACTTTCTTTCGCATCACCTGTCAAACCACATTGTCCGTGGGGAGATGTCCTAGCCGATCGGGCATGATCGAACTCCGTGCTAACAAAGACGGTGGTATATCGATGCTAATGATCCCCCAAACAAAATTATATATGAAGCTCGTATTTTGAAAATTATTATGTTTTAACTGGACGTTTGGATATTGTTGATTGTGACTTGCTGTTTCTATGTGTTGCCTTTTCTTATATGGGCATTCTATTTTGAAAGAGGATTTTTAGCTATACATACTAGTGCTATTCAACAGTACTAATGTACCTTTTGCCGGGGGCGTTGAATCTTTAATGGATGTAGGTGGTTCTACAGCAGGCGATATTGATCAGTGATAGCAATACACTCATTTCAGCTGATGTGGTGAGCCCCACTTCATTTCGGGGTCATATATCTTTTGTTTCTCATGTACTGTGATTTGAGGTATAGCCGGGGCTTTGTTGTCGATATTTTCATATTACTCTTCTATTGTATTAGAGGCTCCGTAGACAGGTTGTGGGTTGTGGTTGATGTTGGGAACTGAACTAGATATATTGGTATTTGGAAATCATGTATTTCATTAATTCTATAAAATCGTAATATTTTGAAAATTATGAAGGAAGTTGCTAATGAGAATGAAAAATCAAGTTGTTAATGAAATCTTTTCGGTGTTTGATTAATGGAGTACATCTCCTATTATTTCATGAATGAGTTTGGGTAGAATAAAATCTAACAGGCTTGCTCAGACGGGTTTACTTGGTTGAGCGCCGGTCGCACTCCCCGAGTTTGGGACGTGATATGGCCCGCAGCTCGAAACCCGATAAATCTCATACATTTCGACAACCCATTCAAATACGTGTTCAACCATACTAATTTCATCCAATTCCAACTCTGAATCGATGTTCAAAACCCAATTATTCACTTTAGAAAAGTTTTGAAAAAAATCCCCCAATTTTCTTTTCGATTCATCAATTAAATGCCAAAAGCAAAGGTAGAATCATGTAAAATAACCAAATCCGAGTAAAAAATACTTACCCTAATCCAAATAGTGAAATTCCCTTCCAAAATCTCCGAGATTCGAGCTCCATATCTCAAATTATGGTAGAATGAACTCAAAGTCCAAAAATAAACCTTTATATAGCTGCTTCAGGTGTACCCTTCGCGATCGCGGGACCCACTTTGCAATCGCGAAGCACTAAGAAGAGCACTGCCAAAAATTGCTCTATGCATTTGCGACACAGGCCACCCGAATGTGGTGACCTCAGATGAGAGACCTCTGTGAACGCGTTCACTCCCCTGCGAACGAGAAGAAGAAATCTCCCCGGCCCAGTTCCTTATTCGTGAACGCGATAGCTCTTACGTGAATGCGATGCACAACCAGCTACACAGACAAAATACACATCCTGGTCGCGACTCTTCTCCCGGGATCGCGAAGCATTACTGGAGCACCAGAAAACCAGTATCTTATGCAACTCCAAAATAGTCCGAAATATTCTACTCTCTAGCCCTCAATTTCATGATTTTACTGAAAATAGGTAATGAGAAAAGCAATTCTTGGGTGTTTGAGTTGCCCATTATGCATGCATGTACTATCAATGGTTTGGGGAAGAATGTAGAGCTAAACTGGGTAGACTTTGGGTAGTGGGATGGAGGAATCCACCATAGGAGGACCTTGAAATCATAATACCCACCTAATGTTTTATAAAATGCTCAAATGAGCTGGAACCATAAACTCTCTCCTAATTTGTGTTCAATTTTGCTATATTTCTAAATATATCAAAGAGGCTAAAAATTCCGAAACATTGTAGTAATTGTAAAAGCTCAAGGTGTGGTATGTTGGCTAAACTCATCTCTTAGAATTGAACCCCACTATATCCTTGTAAGTCTCAAGTTGTTCATTATGAATTGATTATTACGAATAAGCCTTGTGTTGAAAGATACATGTTCAATATGTATTCTGACGGTCTTGTTATGTTATATTCTATTTGAAAATGTGCTCGAAGCATGAGTTGCATATCCAAATGTTATATCTTTAAGTCGTGATTCAAATGAAGGCTATTATGCCAAGTTGTATAAGAAATCTCAATGTGTTTAACATTCTTATTTTCTCAATATGTGGACTTAAACTTTTCAATAGAAATGCTATATTGTTGATGATCCATGATAATGTTTGAAAGTGAAAGAGATGAATATGAAGTGTGAATACGGCCAACGTGCCAAGAGTGACATTGTGTTATGGCAGTTGGTGCTAGTGAAACAAATAGTATATAAAATATGATGAAATGAGTTGTCAATCCTTTAAATAAATAAACACCATGGGAGTGTCGTTAGTCACCGAGGAAGGGTAGGTTGAAATGACCTAACCCCAAAACTACACGTGTCGGTGTAGGAGCGAAGTGTGATTGTACCTCTTTATGGGGATAAGATTGATGTAATGAAAATATTCCCCTTTATTGGGATGAGATGGTTGCTAGAAAAGGGTGATGTCGATACACACGACATTGTCGGGTCATGATCAGACGCCATGCCGCATACATGGCGGTGATTGTACTTGAGATTGCGAATAAAATAATGATTTAGACTGAGATAATGACTGTGATTATGGTTGATGTCTTTGGGTGAGACGGCCTAGCCGATCGGGCCGTGATCGGACTCTGTGCTCAAGATCATGGTGTATATCGGTGCTAAGACTCCCAAACTTAAAATATGGAAATTTACTTGAAAACTTACCTTGCTCCTAATTTGATGTTTTGGTATTGTTTGAGGCTCCCATTGAATTTTTTATGATTGTCCATACTTGTGTTATCATTCGTTCTATTGAGAGGTGTTTAGTCATTCATACTAGTACTATTCCATATGTACTAACGTCCCTTTTGCCAGGGGTGCTGCATCTTTAATGGTTGCAAGTGGTTCCACTGCAGGTGGCATTGATCATTGATAGCAGTACACCCTCTTCTCAGCAGATTTGGTGAGCCCCACTTCATTTGGGGTCATGTATCTTTTGTCCCACGTGTATTATGTTTTGAGGTATAGCCGGGGCCTTGTTGCCGGCGTTATCCTAGAATTTTGTATCCGTAAAGGCTCCGTAGACACAGTATGAGTTGTATATGGGTGTTCGGAAAGTCAAACTATCCTTGTTGAATTTGAGTCACTTGTGCACTTTAACTATGATTGTGTATGTATTTTGAGACTATAAAAATGACGGTAATGGAATTGGCATTGTTCATGGAATCCACTTAATTTTTAATCAATGATATAATTGTATCTTCTCTTTATTCATGGGCGAGTTGGGTAGAAGGCATTGTAAAGGCTTGCTTGACCGAGGTATCTTGGTTGAGCGCCGGTCATACTCCCCAAGGTGGGGGCGTGACACTAATGACACCGCGTGGCTTCACGTAGTTCCCCTACAAGTAACATGCACATAAATCCCATTTTATACCGCCGCATACACATTAAACTTAAGTCTTATACTACTGCATACGCATCAATATCATATTGCAATAACTACTCGCACCACAAGTGCCCATATATCACAATTTGCCAACAATCAATAATATAAATATTTCCACAACAATAGCCCATGGCTCCACCACAACGGGTACAAGAATATCAACAACAACAATGAATTTAAAATTCCCAACAAGGAAGATGTTTCAACATGTAACGACCCAGCCAGTCATTTTGAGTGTATTAGCCCCGATCCCCTATTTACTGCTTCCCACGTATCTGTTTCTGTTTATGTAACTTGCTGGGAGGTCTTGTTTATGGTTTTAGGGTGTTTGGGACACAGTCCCTAAAATGGAAGCTTAAGTCTTAGGATTTTGACCGTAGTTGGAACTGTGTGAAGACGACTCCAGAATGGAGTTCTGTCAGTTCCGTTAGCTCCGTTGGGTGATTTTGGACTTAGGAGCATGTCCAGGCTGTGAATTTGAGGTCTATAGCAAATTTAGGCTTGAAATAGCGAAAGTCGAATTTTTGGGAAGTTTGACTGGGGGGCTGACTTTTTGATATCGGGTTCAGATTCCGATTCTGAAAGTTGGAGTAGGTCCATAATGTTGAATATGACTTGTGTGAAAAATTTGAGGTCAATCACACGTGGTTTGATAGGTTTCGGCATCGGTTGTAGAAGTCTGAAGTTTCAAGCTTATTAAGTTTGAATTGGAGGGTGATTCGTGTTTTTAGAATTGTTTGATGTGATTTGAGGGATCGACTAAGTTCGTATGGTGATTTAGGACTAGTTGGTATGTTTGGTTGAGGTCCCAAAAGCCTCGGGTGTGTTTAGATGCTTAACAGATTAATTTTTGGACTTATGCAATTACTGAAGATATCTGAGTTCTGGTGTTTTTGCACCTGCGGTGGGGAGACCGCAAGTGCGGAGAGGCAAGCGCAGAAGCAAAAAGTAGAGGAGCTGCCTGGGGTCGCAGGTGCGAAGGAGGTGCCTCTTCCTCGATGCCCGCAGAAGCGCTCAACGCCCCGTAGGAGCGGAAGAAGACCGTAGAAGCGGACAGGGGTCCGTAGGGGCGACCCTTTGATTGCAGAAGAGGACGCTGAGTTTTTAAGTCGAATCCACACCTGCGATTGGAATTCCGTAGGTGCGGTGACGCAGGTGCGAAATCGCTGGACAGAAAATGGAATTTCGAGGGTTTGATTCCCATTTGGATTTTGGGACTTTGAAAGCTCGGTGTGAGGCGATTATTCAAGGTTTCTTTGAGAATATTGTTAGGTAAGTGATTCTAACTCGGATTGGGCTATACTTCGTGAATCTATTGCTATTTTCATCATCTAATTAGGGATTTGAGTTGTAAATTTGGGGGAAAATGGTAGAAACTTCATAGGCTAAAATTTTGAGTTTTGGAAGGTGATTTGAGGTTGGATTCGAGTAATTCTTATATGGTTGGACTCATGAGTAGATGTGTGTTCATATTTTGTGACTTTTGTCGGATTTCGAGACGTGGGCCCGGGGGCTGGTTTGAGCCTATTTCGGATTTTGGCTTATAATTTCGTGTTTTTCTTGTGGAATTGCTTCTTTTAGCCTATAATAATTGTATCGTACTGCTTGTGACTAGATTCAGGGCGTTTGGAGATTGATTCGAGGGGCAAAGGCATTGCAGAATAGGATTTTGCGTGATTTGCGGTAAGTAACAGTTTTAAATCTGGTCCTGAGGGTATGAAACCCCGAAATTTGGTATGATGTGATTACTTTGGAGGTGACGCACATGCTAGGTGACGGGCATGTGGGCGTGCACCATGGGGGATTGGGACTTGGTCCGCCCCGTGAGACTGTAAAGTCGAATAGCTTATTATTAATTACATGTTCCCTCTGTTTTCTGGAAATTTGACTGCCATTCATGTTAGAAACCATGCTTAGGCAATATGTTATCACTGTTGGGACCCGCAACGGTCTAGTACTTATTGAATTAACTGCTATTTGCTGTCTTGAACTCAGTCACAGTCCTACTTGCAAGTCATATCTCAGTTTTCTTTTATTTTCTTATTAACACTTGTTATTATCTCTTTTGGCTGATTTGTATGATTTCTGAAAGCTTGAGAGGGCTGGAGAGGTTAGTGACTGAGATAGGTACTGAGTGTCGAGTTGTGAGCTATGTGAGGGTATATGGACCGGGTTGCACGCCGCAACGAGCCTCATGGCTATTTATGGACTGTGGATCGGGTTGCATGCCGTAACAAGCCTTATGGCTACTTATATGATTGGGTCGGGCTGTACGCCGCAGCGATATAGCACTTGGGCCGAAAGGAGCTCCTCCGGAGTTTGCACACACCCAGTGAGCGCAGGTACCTATTGAGCGTGAGTACTGAGGGATGAGAGCCGAGTGATTTAGCTGTTGTGACGAGTTGAGTGACTGTTGCCCTGAAAGGCTGTACTTGTTTTTCATTTGTTGATGCATTTAGTTGATATATGTCATTGTTGTGAAATTTCTGAAGTATTCTATATTCGGATTACCTGCACTTTAACTATATAAATCTGATTTGACTTAAACTGCCAAATTTGAAAGCATGTCTATTCTTTGCTGGAATTATTGAAAATAAACTGTATTTTTATAGCTCGTCAATACCTTCTTAGTTCCTTATTTATTTTTGTTACTTACTGGGCTGGTTATACTCACGCTACACCCTGAACTTCTTGTGCAGATCTATGTGTTCCCGATCGTAGCGGGTGTTGATATTTGAGCAGCTGATTCCGGAGACTATCGAGGTAGTTGCAAGGCGTTTGCAGGGCTTGGCTCTCCTTCATTATCTTATTCGCATTTCAGTTCTTATTCCTTAGATGTTGTATTAGACTGCTCCTGGTATAGATGCCCATGTACTTAGTGACACCCGATGTTGGGCTATTTTTCCACACTTATACTTTGGGTTTTACCCCGTTTTTATGAAAGACTCCGATTATTTTAAATATATTAATTCGTTTCTGTTAAATGTTGAAAGTGTTTTGGAGATGTCGACTTGCCTAGTATAATGATAGGCGCCATCACGACGGGTTAGATTTTGGGTCGTGACAAGTTGGTATCAGAGGCTAGGTTACATAGGTCTCACGAGGCATGAGTAGGTTTAGTAGAGTCTTGCGGATCGGTACAGAGACGTCTGTACTTATCTTTGAGAGGCTGCTGAACCCTTAGGAAATTTCACATTCTTGAATTCTTGTCATGCGAATCTGTTGATTCTGGTGACTAAACATCTATTGTTTCATTCTATCACAAATGGTGAGGACTCGTACTACGGGGCAGGACGGAAAATCACCAGTACCACCAGTCAAGGCCGTGAGGGGCCGTGGTCGCGGTAGGGGCAGAGGTATAGCTCGCACCGTAGCTAGGGCAGCACCTGCAGATCCACCAGTTGCCCGGTTCAGGAGCAGGCTCCAGTTGTGGACGAGCCTATGGGAGTAGCTCAGGCACCACCTGTGCCTATTGTGATTCCAGGCCTTCAGGAGGCCTTAGCTCATATCCTGACTGCATGTACCAGTCTTGCTCAAGCGGTCTATGTTCTGGCTATAGCAGCCACTTCTCAGGCCGGGGGAGGTGCTCGGACTCCCACCGCCCGCTTACCAGAGAAGGTGGTACAAGGATTCCAGACACCGGGGGCACCACCATCCCGACAGGTTGTAGCTGCTCAGGACTATGTGGTTCCTGTCATTCCTGATGATGAGCAGCGTCGATTGGAGAGGTTTGGTAGACTCCAACCTCCATCTTTCAGTGGTACCGAGGGAGAGGATGCACATGGATTCTTGGACCGGTGCAGAGGATACTCCGTACAACAGGTATTCTAGAGGCCAGTGGGGTCTCGTTCACTACTTTTCAGTTCTCTGGGGCTGCCTTCAGTTGGTGGGAGGCTTATGAGAGGCGTAGGATGGTCGGCGCAACACCCCTTACATGGAAGAAGTTCCACCACGGTAGAGGTCGTCCTTTCAAACATGCTCATACGGCTCGCTCAGTTCACCGTGGTGCATCATCTGGCCATGGTTCACATAGTTATCAGTAGGGCCATTCATCTCTTAGTGCTCTCCCAGCTCAGAGTTCGTCCCGTGCTCCATCGGGTCAGGTCTCGTCTATGCCAGGTCCTTCTACCAGTTATCTCGGTACTCGGGGCTCCCCTCAGTCCTCAACACCAGCACCGGGGAGTTGCTATGAGTGTGGAGAGTTTGGTCACATGAGGAGGCAGTGTCCCCGCCTAGTGGGAGGTCCAGCTCAACAGAGGATCCAGTCTATGTCATCAATACCAGTTCCTTCACCACCCACTTAGCTAGCTCGTGGTGGAGCCCAATCATCTAGGGACCGCCCGAGAGGGGGAGGCCGATCAGGGGGTAGCCAGGCCCGTTTCTATGCTCTTCTTGCCAAACTAGATGCCGTTGCTTTGGATGCTGTGATTACAGGTATTGTCTCAGTTTTCCATAGAGATGTCTCAGTATTATTTGACCCTGGATGCAATTATTCAGATGCGTCCAAGTATTTCGCTCATTATCTAGATATGCCCCGTGAGTCTTTAGTTACACCTCTTCATGTGTCTACGCTGGTGGGCAATACTGTCATTGTGGACCGTGTATATCGGTCATGTGTGCTGACTATTGGGAGTCTGGAGACCAGAGTAGATCTCTTGTTGCTTAGTATGGTCATTTTTCACGTGATTTTGGGTATGGATTGGTAATCTCCGTGTCATGTTGTTCTAGATTGTCACGCTAAGACCATGATATTGGCGATGCTGGGGTTGCTGAGGGCTGAGTGGAGCGTCTCTATAGACTATGTTCCTAGTAGAGTGATTTCATACTTGAAGGCTCAGCGGATGCTTGAGAAAGGTGTTCTATCTTATCTAGCCTTTGTGAGGGATGTTAGTGTAGAGACCCCTGCTATTGATTCTATTCCAGTGGTGCGAGATTTCCCGGATGTGTTTCCTGCAGACTGCCGGGCATGCCGCCTGACAGGGATATTGACGTCGGTATTGATTTGGTGTCGGGCACTCAGCCCATTTCTATTCCACCGTATTGTATGGGACCAGCGGATTTGAAGGAATTGACGGAGCAACTTCAGGAACTCCTTGATAAGGGGTTTATCCGGCCTAGTATGTCACCTTGGGGTGCACTAGTTCTATTTGTGAAGAAGAAGGATGGTACTATGAGAATGTGCATTGATTACAGACAGCTGAACAAGGTCACAATCAAGAACAAGTATTCTTTGCCGCGTATTGATGATCTGTTGACTAGCTTCAGGGAGAGATGGTGTTCTCTAAGATTGCTTTGAGGTCAGGGTATCACCAGTTGAAGATTCGGGACTCAGATATTCTTAAGACAACGTTCAGGACCCGATATGGCCATTATCAATTCCTTGTGATATTTTTTGGGCTGACCAATGCCCCATCAACATTCATGCATCTGATGAACAGTGGGTTTCAACCTTATCTTGACTCGTTCATTATTGTATTCATTGATGACATCCTGGTGTACTCTCGTAGCCAGGAGGAGCATGCCCATCATCTGAGGATTGTGTTACAGCGGTTGAGGGAGGAGAAGCTTTATGCAAAGTTCTCCAAGTGTAAGTTTTGGCTCATTTCAGTGGCATTCTTGGGACACGTAGTGTCTAGTGAGGGTATTCAGGTAGACCCGAAGAAGATATAGGCGGTTCAGAGTTGGCCCAGACCAGTTTGGCTGGTTATTACAACCCTTTTTTGGTAGGCTTCTCATCTATTGCATCGCCCTTGACTAAATTTACCCAGAAGGGTGCTCCTTTCAGGTGGTCAGATGAGTGCGAGGAGAGCTTTCAGAAGCTCAAGATTGCTTTGACCACGGCTCCAGTTCTAGTTCTACCATCAACTTCTAGTTCTTATATTGTGTATTGTGATGCCTCGCTAATCGGTATTGGGTGTGTTCTAATACAGGAGGGTAGAGTGACTGCTTATGCTTCACGCCAGTTGAAGCCCCATGAGAAGAACTATCCTGTCCATGGCCTTGAGTTAGCATCTATTGTTCACGCCTTGAAGATTTGGCGGCACTATTTATACGGGGTCCATTGTGAGATTTACACTGATCATCGGAGTTTGCAGCATCTGTTCAATTAGAAGGATATTAACTTGCGTCAGCGGAGGTGGTTGGAGCTTCTTAAGGACTATGATATCACCATTTTGTATCATCCTGAGAAGGCCAATGTGGTGGCCGATACCTTTAGTCGCCGGGCGGAGAGTTTTGAGAGCTTAGCATATCTTCCAACAGTAGAGAGGCCATTGTCATTAGATGTTCAGGCCTTAGCTAGCCAGTTTGTTAGATTGGATGTTTCTGAGCCGAGTCAAGTATTGGCTTGTGTGGTCTCTCGGTATTCTCTTTATGATCATATTAGGGAGCGTCAGTATGATGACCCCCATCTGCTTGTCCTTAAGGACACGGTCCAGCTCAGTGATGCTAAGAAGGTCACTATTGGGGATGGTGGTGCATTGAGGATGCAGGGTAGGCTATGTGTGCCCAATGTAGATGGTTTGTGTGAGTTGATTCTCCAGGAGGCTCACAGTTCGCGGTATTCTATTCATCCGGGTGCCGCGAAGATGTATCAGGACTTGAGACAGCATTACTGGTGGAGGAAAATGAAGAAGGACATAGTGGAGTATATAGCTCGGTACCTAAATTGCCAATAGGTGAAGTCTGAGCATCAGCGAACAGGTGGGTTGCTTCAGAAGTTAGAGATTCCGGAGTGGAAATGGGAGCGGATCACTATGGATTTCGTTGTTGTGCTTCCACGGACTCAGCGGAAGTTTGATGTAGTTTGGGTGAGTATGGACCGGCTGACCAAGTCAGATCATTTCATTTATGTGATGACTACCTATTCTTCCGAGTAGCTGACTCGAGTGTTTATCCGCGAAATCGTCAGGCTTCATGGCGTACCGGTATCTATCATCTCTGACCGGGGTACGCAGTTTACATCGCGGTTCTGCAGGGCCGTACAACATGAGTTGGGTACTCGAGTGGAGTTGAGCATAACATTTCACCCTCAGATGGATGGACAGTCCGAGAGCACTATTCATATATTATAAGATATGCTCCATGCGTGTGTGATGGAGTTTGGGGGCTCATGGGATCAGTTCTTCCCACTAGCGAAGTTTGCCTACAACGACAGTTATCAGTCGAGTATCCAGATGGCACTGTATGAGGCTCTGTATGGTAGGCGGTGTAGGTCTCCAGTGGGTTGGTTCGAGCCAGGTGAGGCTAGATTATTGGCTACAGACTTGGTTCAGGATGCTCTAGAGAAGGTTAAGGTGATTCAGGATAGACTACGTACAGCCTAGTCCAGACAGAGGAGTTATATGGATCAGTAGGTTTGCGATGTTGCATTTATAGTTAGAGAGCGGGTCTTGCTCCGGGTATCACCCATGAAGGGTGTTATGAGGTTCGGAAGGAAGGGCAAGCTAAGCTCGAGGTTTATCGGTCCATTTGAGGTATTGCGACGTGTTGGGGAGGTTGATTATGAGCTTGCCTTGCCTCCTTGTCTAGCAGGAGTTCATCCAGTATTCCAAATTTCTATGCTCCGGAAGTATCACGGCGATCCATCTCACGTGTTGGATTTCAGCTCAGTCCAGTTGGACAAGGATTTATCTTATGTTGAGTAGCCGGTGGCGATCTTAGATAGGCAGGTTCGAAATATGAGGTCAAAGAATATTGCTTTTGTGAAGGTTCGGTAGAGGGGTCAACCGGTCGAGGAGGTGACTTGGGAGACCGAGCATGTTATGTGCAGCCGTTATCCTCATATTTTCACCACTTCAGGTATGTCTCTATGCTCGTGCGAGGATAAAAAATTGTTTTAAGAGGGGAGGATGTAACGACCCGGCCGGTCGTTTTGAATGTATTAGCCCCGATCCCCTATTTACTACTTCCCCCGTATCTGTTTTTGCTTATGTGACTTACCAGGAGGTCTTGTTTTTGGTTTTGGGGTGTTTTGGGACACTTAGTCCCTAAAACGGAAGCTTAAGTCTTAGGATTTTAACCGTAGTCGGAACTGTGTGAAGACGACTCCGGAATGGAGTTCTGTCAGTTTCGTTACCTCCGTTGGGCTATTTTGGACTTAGGAGCGTGTTCGGACTGTGAATTTGAGGTATGTAGCAAATTTAGGCTTGAAATGGCGGAAGTTAAATTTTTGAAAAGTTTAACCGGGGGTTGACGTTTTGATATCGGGGTCGGATTCTGATTTCGGAAGTTGGAGTAGGTCTGTAATGTTGAATATGACATGTGTGCAAAATCTTAGGTCAATCGGACGTGGTTTGATAGGTTTCGGCATCGATTGTAGAAGTTTCAAGTTTCAAGTTCATTAAGTTTGAATTGGAGGGTGATTCAGGTTTTTAGTGCTATTTGATGTGATTTGAGGGCTTGCCTAAGTCCGTATGGTGATTTAGGACTATTTGGTATGTTTGGTTGAGGTCTCGGGGGCCTCAGGTGTGTTTCGGATGCTTAACGGATTGAGTTGTGGACTTATGCAATTGCTGAAGCTATCTGAGTTCTGGTATTTTTGCACCTGCGGTGGGGAGACCGCGGGTGCGGGATCGTAAGTGCGGAGAGGCAAGCGTAGAAGTGGAAAGGAGAGGAGCTTCCTGGGGTCGCAGGTGCGAAGGAGGTGCCGCATCCGTGATGCCCGCAGAAGCGCTCAACGACCCGCAGGAGCGGAAGAAGGCCGCAGAAGCGGACATGGGTCCGTAGGTGCGCACACGTAGGTGCGCACACGCAGGTGCGACCCTTTGATCACAGAAGCAGACGCTGAGTTTTAAAGTGGAATTCATACTTGCGATGGGAATTCCGCAGGTGCGGTGACGCATGTGAGATTCTTGGCTCGCAGGTGCGAAATCGCTGGGCAGAAAATGGAATTACGAGGGTTTGATTCCCATTTCGATTTTGGGACTTTGAGAGCTCGGTGTGAGGCGATTGTTCGAGGTTTCTTCGAGAATATTGTTGGGGTAAGTGATTCTAACTCGGATTGGGCTATACTTTATGAATCTATTACTTTTTTCATCACCTAATTTTAGGGATTTGAGTTGTAAATTTGGTGGAAAATGGTAGAAACTTCATAGGCTAAAATTTTGAGTTTTGGAAGGTGATTTGAGGTTGGATTCGAGTAATTCTTGTTTGGTTGGACTCATGAGTGGATGTGTGTTCATATTTTGTGACTTTTGTTGGATTTCGAGACGTGGGCCCGGGGGCCGATTTGAGCCTATTTCAGATTTTGGCTTATAATTTCGTGTTTTTCTTGTGGAATTGCTTCTTTTAGCCTATAATAATTATATCGTACTGCTTGTGGCTAGATTCAGGGCGTTTGGAGATTGATTCGATGGGAAAAGGCATTCCGGAGTAAGATTTTGCGCGGTTTAAAGTAAGTAACTATTTTAAATCTGGTCTTGAGGGTATGAAACCCCGAATTTTGGTATGATGTGATTATTTTAGAGGTAACGCACATGCTAGGTGATGGGCGTGTGGGCGTGCACCGTGGGGTATTGGGATTTGGTCCGCCCCATGAGACTGTAAAGTCGAATAGCTTATTGTTAATTACATGTTCCCTCTATTTTCTAGAAATTTGACTGCCATTCATGTTAGAAACCATGCTTAGGCCATCTGTTATCACTGTTAGGACCCGCAGCGGTCGAGTACTTGTTGAATTAACTGCTATTTGCTGTCTTGAACTCAGTCACAGTGCTACTTGCGAGTCATATCTCCGTTTCCTTTTGTTTTCTTGTTGACACTTGTTATTATCTCTTTTGGCTGATTTGTATGATTTCTGAAAGCCCGAGAGGGCTGGAGAGGTTAGTGACTGAGATAGGGCCTGAGTGTCGAGTTGTGAGCTATGTGAGGGTATATGGATCGGGTTGCACGCCACAACGAGCCTTATGGCTATTTATGGACTGTGGATCGGGTTGCACGCCGCAACGAGCCTTATGGCTACTTATATGATTGGGTTGGGCTGCACGCCGCAACGATATAGCGCTTGGGCTGAAAGGAACCCCTCCGAAGTCTGCACACCCCAGTGAGCGCAAGTACCTATTGAGTGTGAATACTGAGGGCTAAGAGCCGAGTGATTGAGTTATTATGAAGAGTTGAGTGATTGTTTCCCTGAGAGGCTGTACTTGTTTTTTATTTGTTGATGCATTTAGTTGCTATCTGTCATTGTTGTGAAATTTCTGAAAGATTCTATATCCGGATTACCTGCACTTTAACTGTATAAATATGATTTGACTTAAACTGCCAGATTTGAAAGCATGTCCATTATTTGCTGGAATTATTGAAAATGAACTGTATTTGTATAGCTCGTCACTACCTTCTCAGTTCCTTATTTATTTTTTTTTTCTTACTGGGTTGGTTGTACTCACGCTACACCCTGCACTTCATGTGCAGATCCAGGTGTTCCCGGTCGTAGCGGGTGTTGATATTTGAGCAGCTGATTCCGGAGACTATCGAGGTAGCTGCATGGCATTCGCAGGCCTTGGCTCTCCTTAATTATCTTATTCGCAATTCAATTCTTATTCCTTAGATGTTGTATTAGACTGCTCCTGGTATAGATGCTTATGTACTCAGTGACACCCCGATGTCTGGCTATTTTCCGCACTTATACTTTGGGTTTCACCCCGATTTTATGAAAGACTCCGGTTATTTTAAATATATTAATTCATTTCTGTTAAATGTTGAAAGTGTTTTGGAGATGTCGACTTGCTTAGTATCCCGATAGGCGCCATCACGACGGGTTAGGTTTTGGGTCGTGACACAACAATAACAATTTTGTCTCAGCATGATAACGACCTTCACAACCTCAACACCAACAACTCAACAATGAGATAATACATAACCACGATATTAAATAAGAATGACTCAAAATGGAAGAGATAACGTATAATAATGACTTGAAATAGTGAAAATCAACAAGGAAATAGATAACATGAACAATAACTTCAAGTAATGATAATCAAGAATGAAGGGGATAACACTAACTATAACTTCAAATAATGATAATTAACAATGAAGAGATAGCATGTAACAATAAAAGAGGCATCAAGTTCAACTAAGGCATGAGAGCAATTTATCAAGTAGGATGTAGAACAAGTTTTAAACAAGTCAATTAAGGCATGCACGGATAGACTAACACAAACAAGAATAGATTAACTAAGAAAATTTAGAACATGATATGTCATTTCAACTAAAGCATGAAAATAGTCTAAGTAGCCTAAACTGGCCAAATACCACGTACAACCCTTGTACTCACACGTCACCTTGCGTACACGGCTTTCACATAGCACAAATGAATCAATCAATACCAATACTAAAGGGTAGTTCACCCACATAAAGTTAGGCAAGAGACTTACCTCAACTAGGCCAACTCAACTCTCCGAAATAGCTTTTCCCCTAAAATTCGCCTCCACACGGCTCAAATCTAACCAAAAATGACTTAATAACATCAAACAATGCAAGAGAAATCAATTACAATAAATAAAGCTATGATCTTTATATTTTCCCCAAAAAGTCAACAAAAGTCAACACCAGGCCCGCCTTGGATCTCGAATCCATGATTACCCAAACAAAGCCTGAAGTAATACAAGCTCACACAAATGAAAACCGACTCAATCGGAGTCCGATAGCTCAACCAATTTGCCAAAATATCGCTCTTGGGTGTTTATAACCCAAGAATCCAACCCACATTAGTTGGGTCCCATATCTCTCGAAATACTCCTCCAAATCTCGCCAAATTCAAGTATGTTGTTCTCCTAATATAGGAGAACAAAACCCCAAAAGGAATAGGGAAATAAACGCCTCTAACTCATTTTTAATTTTTAAAAGTTAGGACATAACTCTAGGTTTTGATTTAAAGAGTGAATTGGGTTTTCAATTAAAATCATGGATTAAAGCTTAAACCAAGGAAATGAATCAAAGGGAAATATTTAGGTTATGATTTAGACCTTATCCATGAAAGAAACTTGAAGAACATCCTTGAATTCTCCCAATACCAAACTTTCAAGATGAGATATATTCCAACAACATTACTAGCCAAAGATGCTCAGCTGTTCTGCCTCGTTTCTTGTTCAAACAGTTTCGAAACATGCTTTTGATGTCTTCAATGGATTCTTCGTGAAATTCCAGTCACGTTAGACTTTTGAATCACTCCATTTGACCTTATAATGAAGGAGATATGTTGGTTTCAATATTTAGAAATAGTGCATGTTTTTAAATACGAATGCAGTGGCAATTTCGTAATTAATCTGGAAAAATCTGGCAACCCAATTCTTAGTAAAATGATCATAAATTCCTCGTACGATGTTGAAACTTGATGATTTCAGTTGCTATGATTCTAAAATTATATATAATGATTTAGTCGAAACACGAATCAAATGCCGTTTGTTCAATATGGTAACCTTTATGCTCAAATCGACATCGAAACCGAAAACAATCACCATATAATCCAAACTTATCCAAAACTCATCGGAATTTAACCAAACTTTGTGGATATGTCTAAAATCATCACACAAACTTATTGGAATAATTAAAACCCGATTCCGAGTCCATTTACCCAAAAATCAAAACCTTGGTCAACTCTTCCAACTTAAAGCTTCTAAAACAGGAATCATTCTTCCAAATCAATCTTGAACCACTCGAAAACCGAAACCAACCATGCACGCAAGTCATAATACATAATATGAAGCTACTCAAAGTCTCAAACAACCGAATGGGATGCTAAAGCTCAAAATGACATGTCAGGTCGTTACATTCCCCCCACTTAAACATACGTTCGTCCTCGAACGTGCCAAGAGTCGTTCCAAAGCCATCAAATCGCCATATACCCTTACCATACATATAACCATGGGTGATCTCACATCACCCCAATACATATAAGCCTGACAATACCACCTAACAGAGGATCCTTACTTCAACTTTAGTCCATAAACCTTAAAACCCCAATCCCCAACATCCAAAACTCATTATATGACCCGATTCTTGCATCTATGCACCGTATAACTCTGAACAAGCTGTATCAATCCATAACCATATCTCAAGACATAATCACATGATATACCACATAACTTAAATACTCATAGCAATAACTTCTGACCGCAATAGCTGCTCGATAACAAACCCGACATAGGTAACAAACCTTATATCAACTAAAACCTTATTCTGAACCTTCGTACACTGCTAATGATGAAAGAAACATACAGAAACTCATAACCCCCCATTAGCTTAACCAGTCGTGGAGCTCTTTTGCCCGATAAGAACCATAGCCAAAATTTAAGTCAACTAGTGACACAGTTCTTGCAAACATACCTTAATCAAATCCGATGATACTCATTTCAGGACCAATAACCTCAACTCATACAGTACAAGCTACTCAACCGACTTGTCACACAAATCCTACTTAGAGCCACATACCATGCAATCCATGCACCAACAAACAATAACTCAAATATACCCAATGATGGAAAGAGAATGAAAATGAAAAAACCATCCCGCTAGCTCAACAGATACCACCACGAAGCGCAATGCTATAAATCCACCACAAAAGGGGAAACATAACACACGAAATAAGCACAAAGGATCATATCCTAGCATAACTCCATTGCGATGCATGACCCAATCCGAAATCGGTCCACCTGGAATACGTCGAGCCATGATACTCACAATCAACAACCATAAGCATATCAACATCAAACACACGAAGCACGTGACCATAACTATAGAGATATGGATATCACTATATACTAGAAACATGAAGACCATAACCAAGGCATAATCAACCATTCAATACCCCAAGAGAAATCTCGCTCAAATTTCGCTACAAAGCCCAAACATAACTGCATCGGTGTGTAGATAACCAACAGATCACAACCCATCGCAGCATAAAAGAGTAACACATGAGATATATCAGAACACGAATGTGATCCACCCAAACCAATAACATACCCCTCCACAATAACTGTGCTTAGTATATAAATCTGACCCGATTTAGAACACACATCCTTATTAGACCTACTAGTAACCTCCAAATCAATTATGATCCTTTCGAAGTAGGTAGATAGCCTCCGAAAAGCCCACAACAACATATCTATAGTACATACCATCAGTTGTCAACCTCTTAACATACCTTCACCGTTCACAACCATGGAATAATCTGCCTGGAGAACCTCTTAGTCTTTAAATCCCTAGAAAACTAGAATCTTCATATCTGATCACAACTACACTACTCAAATAATTGACACATTCCTCACATACGGTCAGCCCACGAGAAGTACTTCTATAATTATTTTGTGCCACAAAGCAAAATCTGGACATCAGCAGTCGATCAACAAGGCGATTACAGTAACACCAGCCAAGCATCCGTAAGTTGAAACACAGTGCGCCTTCTTGAATGCGCACCCTTCTTAGGTGGTATCAAATAATGCTAGCATTATACTAAACATCTGAAATCATCCATGCTATCTAGAACTCGTGACCCCATCTGGGAAATAATCATAACACGCAACACGTTTCTTATGTCGGTAGCAGACATCTAGCTCAACTTGTGGTCGACATTATCAAGAACTCTTCGAGGCCAGTCCGCACATCACCAAGCCATCAGAACTGAACTTCCCCAACTCAACAAAGTCACGTAAGCCGTCAAAGCTAAGAGTATTGCCACAGAACGTTGGTGAAGCATTACCACACCAAAAGACCAGTTACCTTTGTTGCTATGCTGACCCAACACCATCGAAATGACCCATTTCTTCTAATCCTCCTCTACTTGTCTTCAGGTCAACATTTTCACTTATCGGTACACAATGATCCTAAGTCAAAGCTCGCTACGAAAGACCCTAGCACGAACCATATCATCTGAAAACCTATAAACCATTGTATTTCCTCTAGAGCACTCAACAATGCTGCAACCGAGATACCAACTCTGAAGAGACCTTCTGTGAATATAAAGATGTTTCTCTAACCTCTCTAATACTGGAATGTAGATTTAGCAATGATACAGATATACCGCAAGTTCCAGTACCATCCCATGAAAATGTCAAATCTTAGTCATGTACAATTCCAGGGAAACCCTCAACACTGCATACATACCTCAGACCCAAGATTGATATGACACTTTTCCATGCAATCTGATCGTCGATAGTAGACTCCCCCACTTGGCGCGGAGTCATAGGGAACAACATCTTATGATCCACATTACCTTCATAAGCTCGTACAACACTAATCAGATACACGAACCCGTTGCATCCCACACTTGAACAACTGAAGATCTACATACACGCCCACATCCTTAGTCTAGATAATACCTCGAGACAATGATCGAGCATCTATGGCCCTCTCGTAGCCCATCTGCAGCATTACAAATAGTCAGAGCATAGCTGATACTGAGCGCGCAACATCATATACGAGTGGATGTAAAGGGATATAAGATATATGCTTCAAGCTGAATCAATGTTGCACGATAAGGAAAGAAAGGAGTGGTTCCTAATAGTTCTGTAACCTCTCGAAGATAAATATAGACGCCTCTATACTGATTCACAAGACTCTACTAAACTTGCTTATGACTCGAATCACCTATGAACCGAGCTCTAATACCAACTTGTCACGACCCCGATTTTCCACCTTAGGATGTCATGATGGCACCTAGTCTCTAAGACTAGGTAAGCCTAACACATGTTGATTTAATAACAAAATTAAACTATTTAAGCATTTATCATAAACCATTAAATGACATACACAGCCGCAAGCGGCCAATAGTCATACATTTCCCAAAACCGATAGTACAAAGTCATAAGCACTACTAAAACACATTAGAATTTCTTAGCACAATAATGTTTTGAATTACAATTTAACAGTAGCATAATGAAGTAAGAAGGTGACTCTGAGGCCTGTGAACGTCAAGTAGGTACACCTTGAAGTCTCCTACCGCGAAGACACAACTCTCAACAACATAATTCGAATACCTGAATCTACACAAAAATATTCAGAAGCGTAGCATGAGTACACCACAACGGTACCCAGTAAGTATTAAGACTAACCTCGAAAAAGTAGTGACGAGGCCAGGTCAAGACACCTCCTAGACATAGAAACATGTTCAAGATATACATAAGCTAACAATGGAAAGAACATCAATGTAAGACCAACCATGGAAATATTGTTGATTTACAACCAACAATGAAGTAATAGAAAAATAAATGGCAGCAAGTAGTAAACGTGTAATAAAGAAACAACATAATCAGAACACCGATGATACGTAAATGAACTCAAATAAGGGAAAAAACGGATGACAACTCAAATAATCAAACCGCTCTCAACGGATGGACTTACAACAATAATTTCCCTGATGCACCTCACCTCATAAACCACAAGTCATGAACCACAATTTCCAAATCATACACATATGGCACCTCGTGCCCACAATAATAATCACCTTCGCACGACAAAGCCCACGTGCTACCATGTACTTTGCAGTCGTGAAAAATATTAATTTAGATGAACGAAAGAAATATTTAGACATCATAAAACATAATAACAATCTTAAATAAGGTAAGGTGTCAAATGCAATAATGAGTTTATTTTAGAAATCAAGTAAAGTAAAATAATATACAATTTGTACGAAACAATGTATAAGATGGGTTTAGTTTAGAAATTAATAAAATTGAGTAAAAGTATCATTTTTAAACAAAGCAAAACTTAAGTTTAATTAACATATTATATATAGAATTTGTTAAAGAAAAACATGATAATAATTTTAAGTAAGGTAAACATCTAACAAGGTGATGAGTATAATTTGAGAACCCAATTATAGTGAAAGTGCGACAAGCATTTAGAATAATAAGGCACCGAGCGAGATAACTAGTTCTATCTTAAGAGGCACATAGAATCAAGCATGTTAATAATTCTTTTATTTAAGCCATTATATTACCAACAACTCAACATAATATGATATAGTGACTTCACGCAATTATATTCACAATGAAAATAAATTCACCAAGTTATAACGGAGGCATAGATAGGCATGTTAAAGCAACACAACAAATCACGTAGAATGCATGACTCACATAAGAAATCACAATCATTCCAACACCAAGATAATAATGAATAACCAAACACAGTCAAAATGCGGATGAATGATTTAAGGAAGAATAATGACCATTCAAATCAACAAGTTGTCCCAACATGGAATATATAATGAAAATCACAACTGAGGCACCGCCTCATATTCACATTTCACAATTTCAATCACAATCTTTCCTTATACCGCTGCGTGAGCCTTACATTTGCAATAGGTTTTGAAAACAGTTTTCCCGAAATAGCTACATGCACTTTAGCCCGCCTTATGATGCCATGCAGCTTCACGTAGTTCCCCTACAAGCAACTGGCATATAAGTCCCACCTTATACTGCCGCATGCACATTAACCCCAAGTCTTATACCGCTATATGCATGTCAATATCACATTACAATAACCACTCGCACCACAAGCGTTGTTATTTCACAATTTTCCAACAATCAATAATATCAATATTTCCACAACAATAGCTCATGAATCCACCACAAGGGGTACAAGAATATCAACAACAACAATGAATGTAAAATGTCCAACAAGGAAAATGTTTCAACAATAACAATTTTGCCTCAAAATGATAGCGTCCTTGACTTCCTCCCGGGTAAGATGAAGAATAGCCTGATACTGGAATTGGAGTAGAATCAATGGGTGTTGGATGATCAGCCTAGGATTATATTTTGCTTCTACGTCTCATGAAGGGAGTTCTAGACCCATAAAATGCATTCTTTAGTCAAGCAATGAGAAAGATTTACTAATTTCTTCATTTGAGAAAACCCGCAATACGAGAGAAAAAACCTTATGTGTCTAAGAAGAAAAGCAACATCGAGTTAGGTAGGATGTAGATCGAGTGCAATAAGATAGAGAAGTGATTATTTCGCTTTGGAAGGAAAAAACATCTCAAATAAAGTCCTCACTCAGCTCTCATGTTGTTTGGGAATAGCTCCACCAGACATAGAAGAAATGAGTGTAGGATTGGTAAGCTTTGCAGGAAAGAATCTAGTCGACTAATTCAGGAGGCTACTACCAGTGAAGCCCACTTGTGCCTTCACAACCTCAACACTAACAACTCAACAATGAGATAATATATAACCACGATATTAAATAAGAATGACTCAAAATGGAAGAGATAGCATATAACAATGACTTGAAATAGTGAAAATCAACAAGGAAAGAGATAGCATGAACAATAATTTCAAGTAATGATAATAAAGAATGAAGGGGATAACACTAAAAATAACTTCAAATAATGATAATTAACAATGAAGAGATAACATGTAACAATAAAAGAGGCATCAAGTTCAACTAAGGCATGAGAGCAATTTATCAAGTAGGATGTAGAACAAGTTTTAAACAAGTCAATTAAGGCATGTACAGATAGACTAACACAAACCAGAATAGATTAACTAAGAGAATATAGAACATGATATGGAATTTCAACTAAAGCACGAAAAATAGTCTAAGTAGCCTAAACTAGCCAAATACCACGTACAACTCATGTACCCACTCGTCACCTTGCGTACACGGCTTTCACATAGCACAAATGAATCAATCAATAACAATCCTAAGGGGTAGATGTAACGACCCGGCCGATTGTTTTGAGTATTATAACCCCGTTCCCCCATTTACTGCTCAATTTATGCTTTATAGTTGTTTATGACTTACCGGGTTAGTTGGTTCGGGTCTGAAAGGATTTCGGAGAGAAATAAGACACTTAGCCCTATAATTGAAAACTTAAGCTGGAAAAGTTGACCGGATGTCGACTTATGTGTAAACGACCTCGAATTTGAATTATGATGATTCGAACAGCTCCGTATGGTGATTTTGGACTTAGGAGCGTGTGGAATATTATTCGGAGGTCCGTAGTGGAATTAGGCTTGAAATGACGAAAGTTGAATTTTTGGAAAGTTTGACCGGGGAATTGACTTTTTGATATCGGGGTCGGAATTCGATTATGAAAATTGTAATAGGTCTGTTATGTCATTTATGACTTATGTGCAAAATTTGAGGTCAATAGTACTTGATTTGACATGTACCGGCATCGTTTGTAGAATTTGGAAATTCCCAAGTTCATTAGGCTTGAATTGGGATGTGATTCGTATTTTTAGTGTTGTTGGATGTGATTTGAAGGCTCGACTAAGTTCATATGATGTTTTGGGCCTTGATGGTATATTTGGTTGAGGTCTCGGGGGCCTCGGGTGAGTTTCGGGGTGGTTTCGGATCATTTCTAAGCCATTTAAAGCTGCTGGTTTTTGGCTACAGCAGTGTGCTATGCGATCGCGTGGAATTGGCTACGATAGAGAAGCACAAAATGGGAAAATATTGCCAGTGAACGCGATTGAGGAAGGCCTTTCGCGATCCATGGTTGCTTTTAACATTTAATGGGAGAATTAAGTTGGAAAATTTAGAAAACCCTTTTGGTTTAAATTGAAGATTTGAGGGTCGAGTTGATCTCGGATTTTGGTAAATTTGGTATGGTTAGACTCGTGGTTGAATGGGCTTTCAGATTTTATAACTTTTGTCGGGTTCTAAGTCATGGGCCCCACGAGCAATGTTTGAGTTAAATTTCTAATTTTTTTGGAAAATTAATATTTTCTTATGGAATTAATTCCAATAAATTTTATTGACTGAATTGAATTAATTGTGGCTAGATTCGAGGCGTTTGGAGGCCAATTAATGAGGCAAAGGCATAGCGGAGTAAATAATTGCACGGTTTAAGGTAAGTAACATTTCTAAACTTGGTTCTGAGGGTGTGAATCCCCAAAATTTGGTATGATATAAATTGTTTAGAGGTGACACACACGATGGGTGATGAGCATGTAGACGTGCACCACAGAAATTGTGTCTTGAATAAATCCTATGCAGTTGTAAAATTAATGAATCATGTTATTATCTGAACATGTTCCACGTGTTAGAGAAATTGAGAAGTGGCTTTTATTGAGTTGGTTGTACTCATACTACACTCTGCACCTCGTGTGCAAATCCAGATGCTTTCAGATACGGCGATTATTAGATCTAGAGTGCTATCAGTTGGAGACTATCAAGGCTACCTGGAGTCCGCTGACCTTGTCTCTCTTTCTTTCAGTTATTGTACTGTTCTATACTTTCAGACAGTGTTTTATCAGTCAGACTCTATATTTATATTAGATGTTCATATACTCAGTGACACCGGATTTTGGGAGTGTTTATATTTGTGTTTGTGAGGTTTTATTCCACTGAATTTAATAATTATGTTTTCAAATTTAAAATATATGGTGGTTTATTGAGATTGTCGGCTTGCTAGTATTGAGAAAGGCGCCATCACAACATGTGATATTTTGGGTCGTGACAAGTTGGTATCAGAGCTCTAGGCTACATAGGTCTCACGAGCCATGAGCAGGTTTAATAGAGTCTTGTGGATCGGTACAGAGACATTGGTACTTATCTTCGAGAGGCTGTCGAACCCTTTGGAGAATTTCAGTTTCTTGTATTTTATCGTGCGGAATTGATTCAGCTTGAAACATAACTCTTTAAATTCCATCCACGCATTCGTGTGTGCATGTGAGCGCTCGGTATCAGTTGTGCATCGTCGGCTTGTGATTCTAAGAATGAGGTTCGATATTTGTATTCTATGTTTTGGTGATGGGCCAGTCTGGAGGACTTGAGGCCAGGTTTAGACCGCAACTTAGGCTCGGTAGCTTCAGTTGTAACTTGTACATTTGGACTCATACGTCCGGTAATGTTCCTTCGAGTAGAATTTGTGGCTCGATGAGCAGTGGAATGGCTCTGTAATGGGTATGATGTAACTGCGGGATGTGTTAAGATGAATTAAATGTGACGAGAAATATTTCTTTGAAATGTAAATGAGGGACCATTGGGTGCTTGATTTTCGTTTTGATGTGATGTACAACCTCGAGTATGAACGTTTTGAAGTATCTTTCACGTTGTTAAATTTTGGGACAAATTAAATTCTCATGTTTGGTTAATGAGTTGGACTCAGATAGACTAAGTGATTGCATAGTAATTGTGACTGTGAAAGGGTATAACAAGATACCAATTTGAGCCTAAGCAGGTGGGTTATCCCATGCGGAGTAATCTACGTAGGTGTGTTCCTTATAATATGAGTGGAGAGTTTCTTTTATGTTAGCTGGGCATGTGTGTTGAGATTTGAATTTGAATCTGGTTAAGAAAGTTGACTTGAGTGTTAAAAGAATGAAGGCGAGCTTAGTAGATAATTTGAGGTATTTTATGGTTTGTGTTACCTGAGCAGGTGAAAACTTTACATGGAATTGACTGCAGGATTATGACAATAGTAGAGTGTGGGTATGGTGAGTTATCAGATGTTTTGTTATATGACTTTGAGCCAAGTGGGTGAGTCTGCTATCTATGATTTGATTGCATGATTATGTGCGGTATTGGTTTTGGTCTGAGGCATACTTGTTGATTAGTTATGACTTGCAGAGGTTGATATTAGGGATGACTCGATTAAGAAAATTTCTTGAGTGCGGGTTATAATACACTTTGTGAAAATATGAAAAATCATTAAATGATTAAATTGTTATTTTGAAGGATGTAGTGCGCACGAAGTATGAATTTGATTGGTGGTATTAAGGCAGGGTTACTTCTTTGGGAGTTGTTGTGCTAAAGGGGCTTGTGTCTTTCGGCCCGTTTGGGCGGTGCAATTTAGATTTGAACATAGTGGGTGACTTTCGAAAGGGTTCTAATAGATTCAAAATGTATATGTGTCAATTGAAATTCGAAATTTGTATATTGCCAGAATCGGTTATTTACACTGGATGGTGCCGGTACTTGCGCTAATTCTGTATGACTATGAATTTTACATTTCAGTGCAAGAAAGGTAAAAAGGAACAATTTTAAGTTCGCATAAGGTCTTTTCAGTGTGAGGGTCTCAGTTGTGGTACTTTTGTGGTACTTAAGAAGAATACAATGGCTTATGGGCCTTAGGGCGGCATGTTTTTATGTTAGGATGTCTTGTAGTGAGCTGTGGGTAAGGATAGTAGTGTTCTGACAAGAAGAAATGTCAACTTGAGGGTAATTCAGATGAAACTCAGAGATAATAGGACTTATTGGTAACAAGTTGGATCAGTATGGTAATGGTATGCTCGGTTCTTTTGGTAATTATGATGTGGTAAGATTTTTACAGATGTTTCGGAGGCAATATTCTTGGGTTTGGTGACCTGCGTGACTTGGTCGAGTTAGAGGATTTCAGTTCTGATAGCTTGGTTAGGTGCAAATGGATTTCGAAGAGTTCTTGATGGTTTCTACTATGGGTTGAGCCGAATATTCTCTATCGGTGTGGGGAACGTGTTTTATATTGTGATTTTCTCCTGGAAAGAAGAAAGAGAGAGATTTATAACTAACCGGATATGTAATTTGCTGGTGACCCGGAGTTGATAATGAGATTTTTCTATTTTTCACATGATGGCAAGATAGATGTTATGTGTTGTGCGGAAGTTAGATTTACATGTACAAGGTGGTAGTTCAGTCTTAAAGGAAGGTCACAAAGTTTGGGAAGAATGGTCATGAATTCTTAGACAACATGGGCGGTTCCAAATGACTAGATGAATAATATTACTACTTGGTGTTGTATGAGAAGGGTGCGTATTTCAGAAGGCGGATTGTATTTTGACTTACGGATATTTAATTAGTATTGTGGTACTCACATGGTTGATAGACTGTTGATATTCAAATTATTGTTATGTGGTACGGAAGAATTATGAAATATTTCCTCGTGGGATGATCATGCATGAATGATGTGTTAGTCATTCGAATGCTAAAATTGGGATTAGCTATGATGATTCATGTGCCCTATGAATTTGGAAACTAGGAGTTCTCAGAAGCATATTGCTTCAGGGTTGTGACCTGTTTGAGATGAGTATTTTATTTAAACTCAGTGGAGGCACCAATTGCGTTAATTATTTGTGATGACTACGCGCTACGAGTGCGTATATATATGTGGGGTTTGAGCCCATGTGAGAGCATCGGGGCAAGTATTCAGATTCGGGAAATATTTAGGCTATGATATGCCTAGAGTTGACGGTTAAGCGTAAAGTTATGACGTTTCGAATAGAACTACAACCTCTTACATGCAACCTCAATCACACACGCTGTACCCCATCTATCATGCAATCATATGAACACGAGAATCCCATTATTGATTTTAAATCACAAGCAAGATGCATATTCTATCACCAGAAATCTTCCATTTAACCCCCCATCTAAGAGAAAATCACAACATCCAACATACTCCTCATTCCTGTCAAAAACATCCGCCTCAAGCCGTGGTCGAAATCATCGAGAACTCTTCGAAACCCATTAGCACAAAGCCAAGCCATCATAACTGAATTCCTCTAACTCAACCAAGTCACGCGGTCGTCTAACCCCAAGGGTATTGCCACAAAATACTGGTAAAGCCTCACCACACCAAAGCAACCAGTCACCTTTATTACCATGCTGACCCAAACCACTACCAAGTTGACCCATTTCTTCAAATATTCCTCGACTTACCTTCAAGTTAACACTTCTTCTTCTTAACCAAAGCTCATCACAAAATATCCTAGCATGAACCCACGTCGTCCTAATGCGCATAAGCCACCGTATTTCCTCTTAAGCACCCAATAGTACTGCAACCAAAATACCCACTCTAAAGAGACCTTTTGTGAATCTAAAGTTGTTTCTTTAACCTCTCAAATGTTGAAATCTAGAATCGATAATGATATAGATATACGGAAAGTCTCGGCACCATCCAATGCAAATCTAATATCTTAGCCATATATAAATTTGGAAAATCCTCAAATATCACATATGAATCTTGAACTCATTAAAACCTTCTCGCGAGTCATCTACTCTGCCCTAACCTTCAATGCACAGCCAAAATGAGCCGAACGACTTGTGCTCCATTAGCACACAAACACTTAAAGAAGTAATCCCCACCTTTAAGTAATCGAGCTAATCCCTTCTCCTTGCACACTACGTCTACTACAAATAACAAACCCGAATTACTCCAAGATTTTCATATATCCATAAGGTGTAATACATCATGCATCCAATAATTTCCTTACTCGAGTCATCCTCGAAATGAACCTCTTCAAGTCATAAATGATCCACAAGTATGCGTCAGATCAAAACTAATATATCACATGACCATGCAATCTGATCGTCGATAGAAGACTCCCCGACTTGGATCGAATCCACAGAACTTAAAATCCAATAGCCACAATACTTTTACTCTATAACTGCCATAATCTTGCACTGTAATTTAACTAAACCCTTCATGCGCTCATATAGCACCAGCCACAGAATACCTCAAATCTTCTGCTAAGTGCATATCCATCCTCGCGACAACCGTGCAAACTTCCTCAAGTGATACAAACTAAAATTGCAGCACATAATCTACGGATAGGAAGGAAAATCTCCACGTAATATCATAAGGATCACACAACCTCAAAACATTCCATAGGAGATAACCTACCTGCTTAGCCGCAAACTGGCATCTCTCTATGCCCTTTCATAGCCACAACCACTATGTAATCACTTAATCTTCCCGAGTCTGAACTCGTCAACAAGGCTTAAGAATATACTTCATTCCACAAATAAAAAATTGGAAGACTCCTCAACACACTCATAACTCGAGATTGTACCATACATCAAGATAGAAATCAAGCATCCACAATCCTTTACGCCCCAAGCAAACCCTTCTCATCACATCCAAACTATCTAAGAACAACCCTCAATCACATAGTACTCATCATATAGCTATCCAACCATCCATTGAGCCATCAATCCCACTCCAAGGGACACTACTTGACATATAAGTCCAAAAGCACATACTCACACAACTGAAACCACCGAGCCCAAGTTGCGGTCTAAACCAGGCCTTAAGTTCTCCAGACTTGCCAATCTCCACAACATAGAGAATGTATATCGCACCTCATCTGTGACATCGCAAGCCATCGATGCACTACCGAGCACTCAACATAACATACGGGTGAGTGAAGGAATTTAAAGAGATACACTTCAATCTGAATCAACGCTGCACGATAAAGAAAGAAAGATGGGAAATTTTCCTACATGCCCTGCAACCTCTCGAAGATAGGTATGGACGTCATCATACCAATCCGCAAGACTCTACTAGACATTTGCCCATGACTCATAGAACCTATGAACCTAGAGCTCTAATACCAACTTGTCACGACCCAAAATACACCTACTCGTGATGGCACCTAACCTAACTCGCTAGGTAAGCCAAGCAATGGTCAACCCTAACTTTAATGAAAACAATAAGAGAAAAATAAGTGAAATAACGGAATCTTTATACATTAACCCAAGGACTGGTAGTATAAGTCTTGAGCCACTAAGACTTAGATTTACAAAGCTGGTATGAAAATAAATACAACATCTTCTTGAAGTATACATAAACAGAATACAAATCTAAAACTACCACGGACAAAAGGTAGCTATGTCCGAAAAGTAGGTACAACCTCAATGCCAGCCCCCGCCATGTGCAATAGCATCAGCTCCAAGATCTACGTGCAAGGTGCATACGTGTAATATGAGTACAATCGACCACATGTACTCAATAAGTAACAAACCTAACCTCAGGTTGAAAGCAGTGACGAGCTCGGAAAAGGATAGTCTCCAACACAAGTGATCAACAACAACACATGATATAATGAGGACACTAACAGTAAATAACTCAAAAGATGTCATTTTCAACCTATTCACAAATACAAAAAATAAGACATGCTTTACAAGTATAATAGTTAAAGCCCAAATATTTCACCGAAGTCACTAAAAATATGAGTTTATCAGAGAACTGTGGTTTTTCCAAACTTTTAACAACAGATAAGATTTTCATTTACCAGTTAGCATGAGAAAAATACATCTCTATGCCTACATGTCAAGTACACATATCAAGTCAATAACACCATATTGCCAACTACCATGAGGAAAATACATCTCTATGACTACATGTCACATATGCATGTCAAGTCAACAATATCATAGTGAAATCATCAAGTTCACTCACTCTCAGCACACTTAAAGTGCCTGGCACAAATTCCCCTCAACATCACACACACAATCACTCAGCACTGTACGGGTGTCTGGAACAAATGCCCCTCACCAAAGCACATATATCTTTGTGCCTGAGCTCACTGTAATATCAGACTCCGGAGGGGCGGCTCCTGGCCTAAGTGCTAAATAATAGTTAATATGAGTTATTGCAATGTGCAACCTGATCTAAATAACAATTCGTTGCGGCGCACAACCCTATCCAATTAACAATCCATTGCGGCGTGCAACCCGATCCCAATAGCAATCGGTTACGGCGTGCAACCCGATCCAACATAACTCACAAAACGGCTTTATGTCCCACATAAGTGATCAATCTGCTCAAGGCTCAATGACTCACATCTCACAGAAACATAAACCAATTATACAACACGGAGTATCGCAATGTGCCACAAATACAACTCAAACTCGTGTCACGAACAAGGACACCAATAATATGTGAAATAGATATCAAAGGGGTAAAGAGATAGAGATATGACATGCGTATGTAATCATCATGACTGAACAGTATGACTACGGCTAAGGCAAATAGCTCAACATGGCAAAAACGACCCTATCATGTCTCAAACAATTAAGCAGATAGCCTAGACATGATTTCTAGCATGAATAATAACTCACGTAGTCATACAAATGGAGAAAACATGATATCAAAGTAGCATGATAACAAAACATGGCATATAATAGCCTAAGAACTACCAGAATCATGAATACCCCGGTGCACGCACACACGCCAGTCACCTAACACGTGTGTCACCCCCAACACATCTCAAATATCATAGTTCTCAGGGATAGTTACCCTCAAATCCAAGTTTAGATATGTTACTTACCTCGAGCAAACCAAAATAATATCTCGAAACGCCATCCCGCGCGAATCGGCCTTTGAACTGCTCGAAACTAGCCAAAAGCAACTAAAAAATATCAAATAATGCCATAGGAAACAAACCCAAACGACAAATGTCAAATCTTTAATAAAATACTCAAAGTCAACCAAAAGGTCAACCCGAGCCCGCACCTCGGAACCTGACAAAACTCAGAAATTCTTACAACCAATTTAAATACAAGTTCAACCACACTAATTTCATCCAATTATAACTCTGAATCGATGTTTAAACCTGAATTATTCACTTTAGAAAAGGTTTGCCAAAACCCCCCAAATTTTCTTTTAAAGTCATCAAATAAATGCAAAAATCAAAGGTAGAATCATGTAAATAACCAAATCCGAGTCAAGAATATTTTCCCCAATCCAAATGGTGAAAGCCTCATCCAAAATTGCCCAAATCCGAGCTCCAAATCTCAAATTATGGTAAAATGAACTCAAAGTCCGAAAATAAAACCTTTATATAGCTGCTTCAGGTGTACCCTTTGCAATCGCGGGACCCCTTTCGCGATGGCAAAGCACAAAGAAGAACACTATCAAAAATTAGTCTACGCGAGCGCGGCACAGGCCACGCGAACATGATGACCTCAGATGAGAGACCTCCGTGAATGCGTTCACTCACCTGCGAACGCGAAGAAGAAATCTCCCCAGTACAGTTCCTTATACGCAAACGCGATGCACAACCAGATCCACTGACCAAATACACATCGCAATTGTGACTCTTCTCCCGTGATCGTGAAGTACTACTGGAGCACCAGAAAACTAGCATATCATGCAACTCCAAAATGGTCCAGAATCAATTTGAAATACACCTGAGCCCCCCGGGACCCCATTTGAATATGCCAACAAGTCCAAAATATAACGAACCTACTCGAGGCCTCAAATCACACATAACAACATCAAAATCATGAATCATACCTCAAATCAAGCTTAATGAACTATTTCAAATTTTAAAATTCTAAACTTACGCCAAACACGTCTAAACAATTCGAAATCACCTAAAATTTTGCACACAAGTTCCAAATGACATAACGAACCTATTCCAACTCCCGGATCAACAATCCAAACCCAATTACATCAAAATCAACTCCCGGTCAAACCTATGAACTATCCAAATCTTCAAATTGCCAACTTTCGCCAAATAGTGCCAAAACCTTCTAGAAATATACAAATGCAAATCCAGGCATACGTCCTAAGTCCAAAATTATTATTCGGATCTAACTGAACCATCAAAACTCCGATCGGAGGTCAAATACATAAAAAGTCAAAGTCGGTCAACTCTTTCAACTTAAAGCTTCTAAATTGAGAATCATTCTTCTAAATCAATCCCAAGGCGTCGTGATGGCACGCAGTCTCTAAGAATAGGTAAGCTGAGTACTTAAAATAATTAAGCCAATTTAACAATGATATTTTAAATCAGAGATTTATATAAATACCAAAAGAAATATGAAATAAGCCTACCCGGCAATAATCACTACCACCTCTTAAGACTAGGTAATACAGAGTCATGAACTTTACCTGAATACATATAAAGATCTCAAAAACTGACAAACAAAACTATTTGGATAAGAAGCTGGCAGTACAATAAAAGGAAAGGACTCCAAGGGACTACGATGACCAAGCAACTCTACCTCGAATTCTCGTGATCAATAAGCTAACTCTGCCTGAGTCTGATATCTTCAATACCTGGATCTGCACAAAAAAGTGTAGGAGTGTAGTATGAGTACACCACAGTCGCTACCCAGTAAGTATCAAGACTAACCTTGGTGGAGTAATGATGAGGTACAAGTCAAGACACCTACTAATCAAAATAACATGTGCAGTATAAACATATAAAGCTAATAATGAAAGCAGGAATTAGTAAATGGCAACAAAAATCAACATATGAGATAAAGAGTAAAGCAATAAGAACACCGTTAAAGTACCAGTGAAAATATAAGGGAAACACATGACAACCAACTAATCAAGCCGTTCTAACACAAGTCTCACAACGAATTACTCCGAGATACTCATCTCACAATCACAAGTCAATAGTCTCAACCACCAATCATATGCTCACGGCACCTTGTGTCCACATTTCTAATCAAAGCCGCTAGGCCAACTCACGTGCCAATATCTCATCCACCTGGCATGATCATAGGTTCACAATCACAATCCACCCGGCATGATCACATGCTTAATATCACAATCCGCCCGGCATGGTCACAGGCACAATATCACAATCCGCCCGACATGGTCACATGCTGAATATCACAATGAGAGCAGATAATACAAGAATACACGGGCATGATCAATATATGTCAAAGTTTCATACTCATGAACTAGTATAAGTGGCATGCTATGGTGTATGCTTGTGCGAGTGTACTATTACAGCCCAAGTCAACAAGTAATATCAAGTACATCGAGTAGATCATTGAAGAAACACAACAAGTCACGTAAGGTGTATGACATATACAAGGAAAATCATACTATCACACGGAAACCGTCAACATAATGCCCCCATGCTATCACACAGCATCCCTGACATTGCCACCCTTATATCTCTGATACCCACCCATATCACTCCACCCTGAAAATATCGTTAGCCACCCGTATCACTTCGATAGCCACCAGTATCACTCTATATAACAGACACCCTTATTGCTCCGCCTGGACAATAACACAATAGCCACCCGTATCACTCTGCACAATAAACAATAGTGTGATGCCACCCTTATGCTCCCCATAATAACATTAATGAGATGCCACCTTTATGCTCCACATAACAACAACCAATCCACACAACAATTCACATGTGCTAACATCATAACAACACGACATATCAACTCATACCATAAGTGCCCATAGTCCACAACCTTTCCATAACAACAATACAAATATCACCATATCACACAGCCCACAGCTCAAACACAATGTGTATAGAATCTCAATAACAATAAAATGAACGGGAAAGTAACTCAACAATGAACATGTCCCCTTTAAACACAACTCGATTAAAATAGATTAATAACTTTCAATAACTTCAACTTCAATTAATTTCTTAAGAACAAACTCAATAAAGATATTTTCATGAAATGGAAAACTTCAAAATTCTAGTGTGTGAAATAAGCTAACAGTGAAAGAGATGGCATGAACTAGAAACTACGTCTAAATGCATGAGAATACCCCGACAACGAAATGATATCATGTAACAATAATTTCAGTTAAGCGTAACTCAATAATAAAGGAGGTCACATCAAAATAAAAGAGGTAACAACTTCAAATAAAGCATATAAGAGCAGACTTGACAAGTAAAGGATATGACATGTAACAACAACTTCAAATAAAGCATGTGAGAGTAAACATGACAAATAAAAGATATAACATGTGCTAACAATTTCAAATAAAAACATGAAAGAAGCCTAAGAGTCTAAACCGGTTAATTTCCACATATAAGTTTGAGTACTCACTCGTTACCTCGTATACATATCTTTCACATAATTCAAATAATACAATAAATCCCAAATCCTAAGGGGTAGTTCCCCCACATAAGATTAGGCAAGATACTTACCTTAAAGAAGCTAAATCAAAACTCTAAAATGACATTCTCGTGTAAAACAACCTTTGGACGGCTCGAATATAGCTAAAATGACTTAATATCATAAATAAAAGCCATAGGAAATAATTTTGGATAATAAGACTTTGATCTTTAATGAAAACCCAAAAAGTCAACCCCGGACTCACACCTCGGAACCTGAAAAAAACTCACAAAATCCGAAAACACATTCTGATACGAGTCCAACCATACCAAAATTGTCCAATTCCGACGTCAATCAGCCTTCAAATCCTCATTTTATATTTTAGAAACTTTTGTACAAAAATCCCCAATTTCTCCAATTCAAATCACTAATTTAATGATAAAAACAAAGATGGAATCATGAAATATAATTAAATTCGGGCAAACAACATTTACCCCAATCCAACACGTGAAAATCCCGTACAAAATCGCCGAAACCCGAGCTATCTAACTCAAAAAGTGATAAAAATATCATAACCCTAGAAATAGAGTGGTTATATTCTTCCCAGCGATTTATTCATCGAGATCGCGGAGACAAAAATAATATTTGACCAAACATTCTTCGCAAACGCGTACAACAAGTTGCGAACGCGACACACAGCCTCCAGCTCATTACGCGAACGTTGTCTTATTCACGCGATCGCGGACAACAAAGCCCAGATGCCTCTTCCCGCTTCCCTTATACACAATCGCATATCTTAGATCGCGAACGCGAAAACATAAGTCCCCCAAGCTTCGCGAATGCGGTAGCTTCTTCTCAACTGTGAAGAACAAAAATGCCGGCTTCCATAAAACTCTACAGAAACGCGATTGCTTCATCTCGGCCGCGATGAAGAACACCAGATTATAGCAATCAGCAGTCCAGTACATGGATAAATGGCCCGTAGCCCATCCGAAATACACCCGAGGCACTCGGGACCCCGTCCGAACATAAAAAAATTTTCAAAAGGCAAAACAAACTCGCTCGAAGCCTTAAATCACATCGAACATCAACAAACCGATGAATCGCACGTCGACTCAATCCTAATGAACTAATGAGCTTCCAACTTCTAAAACAAATGCCGAAACATATCCAACCAATTATGAATGAGAGCAAGTTTTACATGCAAGTCCCAAATGACACAACGGAGCTATACCAACTCCGGAATCACAATACAAACTCGATATCAACAAAGTCAATTCCCGATCAAACCTCTCAACCTTCCAAACCTTGAACTTTCCAACTTTCGCCAAAATGCATCAAATCAACCTACGGACCTCCGAATCAAAATTCAGACATACCCCTATGTCCAAAATCACCATACGAAGCTATTGGAATAATCAAAATAACATTCCAGAGTCGTATGCACAACAGTGAAACTCCGTTCAACTCTTTCCACTTAAGATTCTAAAACAAGAATCATTCTTCCAAATCATTCTCGAATCATCCAAAAACCGAATTCGATTGCACACGCAAATCATAATGTACAATACAAAGCAACTCGAGAGCTTAAGCCACCGAACGAAATGCTAATTCTCAAAATGACCGGTCGGGTCGTTACATTCTCCCCCTCTTAAACAAACGTTCGTCCTCGAACGTGCCAAGAACCGTTCCGAAGCCAGGAAATCACTGAATGAACTCTTCATACATATATCTGCGGGTGATACCCCGTCACCTCAATCCACATAAGCCCGACAACACTATCTCAACTGAAGATTATTCCTTCCACCCATACCAATAAGCCTTAGAACAAAAAACAAATATTTCACCATCTGATCATTTCCCAAAGACCCGATTTCCACATAAACACACTGTATCAACCTCCACCAACTACATTGACTCATGCATACACCCACAAGGTATAACCCCATGACGTAATACATCACACATATGCCCATAACAACATTTTTGACCACAATAGTTGCCCATAATCAAACCCAGCACCGGTAAATAACCTCATATCATCTAAAACCTTGTCCAAACCTTTACAATGCTGACAACGATGCAAGAAACATGAAGATCTCGTAACCACTCATCAAAATCAACAAGTCACATCCAATGCCACATAGGCACATACCTCGCAAGCTAAACATAATAAGCACAACACGAATATGACTGAATATGGAAAGAGAAACACATGAGAGAACTATCAAACAAGCCCGATAGGCACAATTCCCTATCAGTACCATACTACGAGTCCATTCCACAAGGGAGAATCAAAACATTTGAACTAATCACAAGGATCTCATCCTAATATAACTCCACCGCGGCACGTAGCCTGGTTCAAACATATCAAACCACACAAAAATGCGAGGATCACATCCTCAACTATAAATCACAAGTAGAATACACATTACACTAACTGAAACCTTTAACTAACTCAGTTCTGCTAAACAAAATCACAACATGTAACAGACTTCTGATACTTGTAGAGCACCTAAATCAAAAATCGTAACCAACCCATCCAGAAATCACGTCAAAACTTACCATAATGAGTAATAGAAAGGTCATTCTAATCTCATAGCTCATAAAAGTGAACAAACCAAAATTATAGACACGGGCTACCACTATAGAATCTCTCAACTGAGGTAAACACATAAGTAGAGTACAAGAATCACGAAATACACCCATATAGGAAGCAAGATAGGAGGACTCACTCCGATAAACATGACCGAATCAAAGTAAGAGTGATGCTCCTCTATGACAAATCAAAACCATACCTGGAACGACACCACCTGGTGCAGCAGCCTCAGCGCTACCATGGAATGTATATCAATGGGCTGGGCCTCCCCCTCTAGGGCACCCTCTACCCGCCTATCCTCCACCCCTAGTTGGCTGTGCAGGTGAAGTGGCAACTGGAATGGAGCCCATAGCCTGAGTGCTCTAATGAAATCCACCTCTCCCTAGTCTGGGACAATCACTCATGATGTGCCTAGTATCGCCACACTTATAACAACCCCTTTGCGGGCGTGGCTGCTGGTACTAAGTGTGTGCCGGATAACTGGAATAACTGTTGTATGGACCTCGTGCAGGTGGTGCACTAAAAGCTGACTGCCCCATATGAGTACCATGAGGTCCCTAACTAACTGGTGCACCACGAGTAGTCTGAAATGCTGACTGGACTGGCCAACTGCCCGAGCCTCCGCCATGAAGGGTCATAGTTGAAGAGTAGAATCCACTGAATCCTCTAGAACCTTGAGACCTCTTTGCCTCCTTATCCCCCCTCACCTTACCTAGAATATGCTCTAACCTCCTAGCAATCTCCATAACCTGCTGAAGTGGAGTATCACTCTCCAACGCCCAAGCCATACTGAATCAAAGACCAAAACTGAGCCCCTCGATAAATCTACGGACTCACACTCTGACTGTAAGAAACAAAGTAGGTGCATGAGGAAATAGCTCACCTAACCTGATAGCATACTCTGATACCATCATGGTACCCTGATGCAACTGCTAAAACTCTGTGCGCCACGCATCTCGAAGGGTCTGGGGAACAAACTCCTTCAAAAATATCTCTGAAAACGGAGCCCAAGTGAGTGGTGCCGCATCAGTTGGCCTACCCTCCTCATAAATCTGCCACCACTTATACACTGCTCCCAAAAGTTGAAATGTAGTAAAAACAACTCTTCTCACCTCCATAATACACATGGTGCGGAGAATACGGTGACACTTCTCTAGAAAACCATGAGCATCCACGGTAGCTATGCCACTGAAAGTAGGTGGACCATACTTCTTTAACCTCTCAAGCCTCTTCTGCTCCTCCTCTGATGCCCCTGGCCCGACCTCAGGCTGAACCACCCGGAGTATGACCCACATGATTCTACTACTCTGGAGTACGGGCAGCAGGAGTCTGAGCTCCTCCCCTAATTTGTGAACTAGTTGGTGCAACAGAGATCAATCCGGCCTGAGCCAATGTACCAAACATGTTCAAGAACTACGCTAAAGTCTCCTGAAGTTCGAGGGTAACAACAGGCGCCTCCGATGCCTGTCCCCCAATCGGAGCTACTGGCGGCTCCTCAATTGCTACTCTGGCAGGTGCTCTAGTTGCGGCACGTGCCCCCTCGGCCTCTACCTCAGCCCTGGCCTCTCGCAGCTCTAGCAGGGGGCGCGGGTGTCTGTTCAGCTGAGCTAGTAGTGTGTGCCCTCACCATCTGTGAGATAATAGAGATACAAAGGCTCAAACTTCGAAATCAACAAATCTGTACGACAAGAATGAAAGAAGTTAAATTTTCCTAATAGTTCTGTAGCCTCTCAAAGATAAGTACAGACGTCTCCGTACCGATCCGCAAGACTCTACTAAACTTTCTTATGACTCGCAGAACCTATCAACCTAGATCTCTGATACCAACTTGTCACGACCCAAAATCCCACCTTAGGTGTCGTGATGGCACCTAGTCTCTATGACTAAGTAAGCCGATTACTTGCAACAATTAAGCCAATTTAACAATGATATTTTAGATCAGATATTTATATAAATACCGAAATAAATATGAAATATGCCTATGCGATAATAATCACTTCAACTTCCCAACACTAGGTGATACAGAGTCACGAACTCTAATTGAATACATAGAAAGATCTCAAAAATCGAAATACAAAATTATTCGGATAACAAGCTGGTAGTACAATAAAAGTAAAGGACTCCAAGGGATTGCGACAACCAAGCAGCTCTACCTTGAATCCTCGCAATCAATAAGCTAACGCTTCCTGAGTCCGATATCTCCAATACCTGGATCTGCACAAAAATGTGCTGAAGTGAAATATGAGTACACCACGGTCGGTACCCAGTAAGTATCAAGACTAATCTAGGTGGAGTAGTGACTAGGTACAAGTCAAGGCACCTACTAGTCAAAATAACCTATGCAGTATAAAGCTAATAATGAAAGCAGGAATCAGTAAATGGAAGCTAGAATCAACATATGATATAAACAGTAAAGTAATCAGAACATCGTTAAAGTATCAGTGAAAACATATAAGGGAAACACATGACAACCAACTAATCAAGATGTTCTAATACAAGTCTCACAACAAATTACTCCGAGATACCTCATCTCATAATCACAAGTCACTAGTCTCAACCACAAATCATATGCTCACGAAACCTTGTGCCCACATTTTTAATCACACCGCACGGCCAACTCACGTGCCAATATCTCAATCCACCCGACATGATCACAGTCTCACAATCACAATCCGCCCGGCATGATCACAGGCTCAATATCACAATTTGCCTTGCATGGTCAGATGCTCAATATCACAATCCGCCCAACATGGTCATAGGCTCATTATCACAATGAAATAAGATAATACACGAATATATGGGCATGATCAATAAATGTGAAGTTTCATACTCATGAACTAGTATAAGTGGTATGCTATGGTGTATGCTTGTGCGAGTGTACTATTACAGCCCAAGTCAACAAAATAATATCAAGGACATCGAGTAGATCATTAAAGCAACACAACAAGTCACGTAAGGTGTATGACATGCACAAGGAAAATCACACTATGGCTCGAAAACCATCAACATTATGCCCCCATGCCATCACATAGCATCCCTGACATTGCCACCCTTATCTCTCCGATAGCCACTAATATCACTACGCCCTGACAATATCATTAGCCACCCGTATCACTCCGCATAATAGCCACCCTTATCACTCCGCCCGGACAATAACACAATAGCCACCTGTATCATTCTGCCCAATCAACAACAGTGAGATGCCCCTCTTAAGCTCCGCATAACAACAACAGTGAGATGCGACCCTTATGCTACACATAACAACTACCAATCCACACAACAATTCACATGTGCCTACATCACAATAACATGACATATCAACTCGTACCACAAGTTACCATAGGCCACAACCTTTCCAAAATAACGATACAAATATCACCATATCACATAGCCCACGGCTCAAACATAATGTGTATAGAATCTCAATAACAACAAAATGAATGGGAAAGTAACTCAACAATGAACAACACCCCCTTTAAACACAAATTTGATTAAAATAGATTAAAGACTTTCAACAAATTCAACTTCAATTAATTGCTTAAGAAGAAACTCAATAATAAAGGTATTTCCATAAAATGGCAAACTTCCAAATTCTATTGTGTCAAATAAGCTAACAATGAAAGAGATGGCATGAACTAGCAACTACGTCTAAATGCATGAAATAATCCGACAACAAAAGTATATCATGTAACAACAATTTCTATTCAGAGTTACTCAATAATAAAGGAGGTCACATCACAATAAAAGAGGTAACAACTTCAAATAACGTATATAAGAGTAGACTTGAAAAGTAAAGGATATGACATATAACAACAACTTCAAATAAAGCATGTGAGAGTAAACATGACAACTAAAAGATGTAACATGTGCCAACAATTTCAAATAAATACATGAAAGAATCCTAAGAGTCTAAACCGGTCAATTTCCACATATAAGTTTGAGTACGCACTCGTCACCTCGTATACATGTCTTTCACATAATTCAAATAATACAATAAATCCCAAATCCTAAGGGGTAGTTCCCCCACATACGATTAGACAAGATACTTACCTCAAAGAAGCTAATTCAAAACTCTAAAATGACATTCTCGTGTGAAACAACCTTTGAACAACTCGAATCTAGCTAAAATAACTTAATATCATAAATAAAAGCCATAGGAAACAATTTCGGATAATAAAACTTTGGTCTTTAATGAAAACCCAAAAGGTTAACCCCGGGCTCGCACCTCGGAACCCGAAAAAACTCACTAAATCAGAACACACATTCTGATACGAGTCCAACCATACCAGAATTGTCCAATTTCGACGTCAATCAGCCTTCAAATCCTCATTTTATATTTTAGAAAGTTTTTTACAAAAATCCCCAATTTATCCAATTCAAATTACTAATTTAATGATAAAAATAAAGATGGAATCATGAAATATAATTAAATTCGGGTAAAGAACATTTACCCCATTCCAACACGTGAAAATCCCCTACAAAATTGCTCAAAACCGAGTTCTCTAACTCAAAAAGTGATAAAAATATCATAACCCTCGAAATAGAGTGGTTATATTCTGCCCAGTGATTTACTCATCGCGATCGCAGAATTAGCTTCGCGATCACGGAGTCAAAAATAATAGCTGACCAAAAATTCTTCGTGAACGCGTACAACAAGTCGCGCGAACGCGACACAACCTCCAGCTCACTACGCGAACGTTGTGTCATTCACGCGATCACAGACAACAAAGCCCCGATGCCTCTTCCAGCTTCCCTTATACGCAATCGCATATCTTAGATCTCGAACGTGAAGACATAAGTCCCCCAAGCTTCTCGAACGTGGTAGCTTCTTCTCAACTGTGAAGAACAAAAATGACGACTTCCACAGAACTCTACGCAAACGCGATTGCTTCATCCCGTCTGCAATGAAGAACACCAGATCATAGCAATCAACAGTCCAGTACATGGAGAAATGGCCCGTAGCCCATCCGAAACACACCCGAGGCACTCGGGACCCCGTCCGAACATACCAAAAAGTTTCAAAACACAAAACGAACTCGCTCGAAGCCTTAAATCACATCGAACATCAACAAAACCATGAATCGCACGTCGATTCAAGCCTAATGAACTGATGAGCTTCCAACTTCTAAAACTAATGCTGAAACATATCCAACCAATTCCGAATGAGCTCAAATTTTACATGCAAGTCCCAAATGACACCACGGATCTACCAACTCCGGAATCACAATACAAACTCGAAATCAATAAAGTTAATTTTCGGTCAAACCTCTCAACCTTCCAAACCTTCAACTTTCTAACTTTCGCCAAAATGCATCAAATCAACCTACGGACCTCCGAATCCAAATCCGGACGTACCCCTATGTCCAAAATCACCATACGAAGCTATTAGAATCATCAAAACACCATTCCAGAGTCGTCTACACAACAGTCAAATTCCGGTCAACTCTTACTACTTAAAATTCTAAAACAAGAATTATTCTTACAAATCAATCTCGAATCATCCAAAAACCAAATCCGACCGCACACGCAAGTCATAATATACAATGCGAAGATACTCGAGAGCTTAAGCCACCGAACGGAATGCTAATTCTCAAAATGACCGGCCAGGTCGTTACATTCTCCCCCTCTTAAACAAACTTTCATCGTCGAACGTGCCAAGAACAGTTCCGAAGCCACGAAATAACTGAATGAACTCATCATACATATATTGGCGGGTGATCCCACGTCACCCCAATCAACATAAGCATGACAACACCATCTCAACTGAAGATTGTTCCTTCCACTCATACCAATAAGCCTTAGAACCAAAAACAAATATTTCACCATCTGATCATTTCCTAAAGACCCGATTTCCACATAAACACACTGTATCAACCTCCACCAACTGCATTGACTCATGCATACACCCACAAGGTATAACCCCACGACGTAATACATCACCCATATGCCCATAACAATATTTCTAACCAAAATAGCTGCCCAAAATCAAATCCAGCACTGGCAAATAACCTCATATCATCTAAAACCTTGTCCCAAACCTTTATAATGCTGACAACGATGCAAGAAACATGAAGATCTCGTAACCACTCATTGAAATCAACAATTCACACCCAATGCCACCTAGGCACATACCTCCCAACCTAAACACAATAAGCACAATGCGAATATGACTGAATATAAAAAGAGAAACACATGAGAGAACTATCAAACAAGCCCGACATGCACAACTCCCTATCAGTACCGTACTACGAGTCCATTCCACAAGGGAGAATCAAAACATATGAACTAATCACAAGGATGTCATCCTAATATAACTCTACCGTGGCACGTAGCTCGATTCAAGCATATCAAACCATACAAAAATACAAGGATACCATCCTCAACTCTAAATCACAAGTAAAATACACATTACACCAACTAAAACCTTTCACTAACACAATTCTGCTAAATACAATCACAACATGTAACGGATTGCCGATACTTGTAGAGCACCTAAATCAAAAATCATAACCAAACCATCCAGAAATCACGTCAAAACTTATCGTAATGAGTAATAGAAAGGTCATTCTAATCTAATAGATCATAATAGTGAACAAACCAAAATTATAGACACGGGCTGCCACTATAGAATCTCTCAACAGAGGTAAACACATAAGCAGAGTACAAGAATTACAAAATTCACCTATATATGAAGCAAGATAGGAGGACTCACTTCGATAAACAAGACCGAATCAAAGTAAGACTGATGTTCCTTTATGACAAATCGAAACCATACCTATAATGACACCACATGGTGCAGCAGCCTCAGCGCTACCATAGAAAGTATATCAACGGGCCGGGCCTCCCCCTCTAGGGCACCCTCTACCCGCCTATCCTCCACCCCTAGCTGGCTGTACAGGTGAAGTGGCAACTAGAATGGAGCCCATAGTCTGTGAGCTCTAATGAAATCCACCTCTCCCTAGTCTGGGACAATCACTCATGATGTGCCTAGTATTGCCACACTCATAATAACCCCTCTACGGGCATGGGTGCTGGAACTGAGTCTGTGCCGGATAACTAAATAACTGTTGTATGGACCTCTTACGGGTGGTGAACTAAAGGATGACTGCCCCATATGAGTACCCTGAGGTCTCTGGCGAACTGGTGCACCACGAGTATTCTAAAGTGCGGACTGGACTGGCAGACTGCCCAAGCCTCCACCGTGAAGGGTCATAGTTGAATAGTAGAATCCACTGAATCCTCTAGGACCTCGAGACCTCTTGGCCTCCTTATCCTCTCTCACCTCACCTAGAATATGCTCTAACCTCCTAGCAATCTCCACAACCTACTGAAGTGGAGTATCAGTCTCCAACTCCCGAGCCATGCTGAATCAAAGACCATAACTAAGCCTCTCGATAAATCTGCAGACTCTCTCTCTGACTGTAAGAACCAAAGTAGGTGCATGACGAGATAGCTCACTTAACCTGATGGCATACACTGATACCATCATAGTGCCCTGATGCAGCTGCTCAAACTCTGTGCGCCATGCATCCCGGAGGGTATGTGAACTATAACGACCCGACCAGTTATTTTGAGTATTATAACCCCATTCCCCCATTTACTGCTCAATTTATGCTTTATAGTTGTTTTATGACTTACCAGGTTAGTGGGTTTGGGTCCGGAAGGAATTTGGAGTGAAATGAGACACTTAGTCTCATAGTTGAAAATTTAAGTTAGAGAAGTGGACCGGATATGGACCTATGTGTAAACGACCTCGGATTTGAATTTTGATGATTCTAATAGCTCCGTATGGTGATTTTGGGCTTAGGAGCATGTCCAAAATATTATTTGGAGGTCCGTAGAGGAATTACGCTTGAAATGCTGAAAGTTGAATTTTTGGGAAGTTTGATCGGGGGGTTGACTTTTTGATATCGGGGTCGGAATCCGATTCTGAAAATTTGAATACCTTCTTTATTTCATTTATGACTTGTGTGTAAAATTTGAGGTCAATCGGACATGAATTGATAGGTTCCGGAGTCGTTTGTAGAAACTAGAAATTTCAAAGTTCATTAGGCTTGAATTGGGGTGTAATGGTTTTATCGTTATTTGAGGTGATTTGAGAGTTCGACTAAGTCTGTATGATGTTTTAGGACTTGTTGGCATATTTTGTCGAGGTACCGAGGGGCTCGGGTGAGTTTTGGATGGTTAACAGATCACTTTTGGCCTTGGTGAGATTGCTGATATCTGCTGCTGCATTTTTCTGACTTTCTCTTTCGCGTTCGTGAGTGGGACCTCGCATTCGCGAAGAGTGTTTTCTGAGTGTGAGGTTTTGTTCTTCGCGTTCACGAAGGGGAGGACGTGAACACGAAGGTCTGAGCTGGTAAAGCTTCGCGTTCGCGAAGCCGTGGTTGCGTTCGCGAAGGGAAAGATTTGCAAAGCTTCGCGTTCGCGAAGCCACGGTCGCGTTCGCAAAGGGTTAAATTTGTGGGCAGTCGAGTTGTGCTTCGTGAACGCAAGGGACCTGTCGCATTCGCGAAGAAGAGAGGTCTGGACAGAGAGTTTAAGTTCTGAAACAGTTTTTGACGGATTTGAGCTCGAGAAGAGGCGATTTTCGGGAGTTTTTCAAGGAAAACAACGGGGTAAGTGTTCTTAACTCAATATTGGTTAAATTACCCGAGTCCATGGTTGTTTTTATCATTTAATTGGTGAATTAAGCTGGAAAAGTTTGAAAACCCTCTTAGTTTAAATTGAAGATTTGAGGGTCGAGTTGGGGTCAGATTTTGATAAAATTGGTATGGTTAGACTCGGGGTTGAATGGGCTTCCGGATTTTGTAACTTTTGTCGAGTTCCGAGACGTGGGCCCCACAGGCAAATTTTGAGCTAAAATTCGGATTTTTAATGAAAAATTAGCGTTTTCTTATGGAGTTAATTCCAATAAATTTTATTGACTGAAACGAATTATTTGTGATTAGATTCGAGGCATTCGGAGGCCGCTTTGTGAGGCAAAGGCATAGCAGAGTAAAGAATTTCACGCTCTGAGGTAAGTAACAGTTTTAAATCTGGTCCTGAGGGTGAAACCCCGGATTTTTGTATCATGTGATTATTTTGGAGGTGACGCACATGCTAGATGACGGGCGTGTGGGCGTGCACCGAAGGGATTGTGACTTTGTCCGTCCCGGGAAATCGTAAAGTTGAATAATTTGTTGTTAGCTATATACTCTCTATGTGTTGATAAAATATTTCTTTAAATCATGTTACAAATTATGCTTAGGATATGTGCCAGTATTATTGGGACCCACGGAGATCATATTACTATGAATTATTTGTTTAAATTAAAAATTCATACTCAGTCATATTCATTTCATTATATATCATATCTCAGTCTCTGTTATTACTATTGATACATCATATCATTATTGTTTGGGCTGATTTCATGATTATTGAGAGCCCGAGAGACAGGAGAGATTTATGACTGAGTGAGGCCGAGGGCCTGATTGTGATATGTTGATACCATAGCACGTGAGTTTTCCGTGCAGTACGTGAGTTGGCCGTGCGAGTAAACATGACAAATAAAAGATAGAACATGTGCTAACAATTTCAAATAAAAACATGAAAGAAGCCTAAGAGTCTAAACCGGTTAATTTCCACATATAAGTTTGAGTACGTACTCGTTACCTCGTATACATATCTTTCACATAATTCAAATAATACAATAAATTCCAAATCCTAAGGGGTAGTTCCCCCACATAAGATTAGGCAAGATACTTACCTTAAAGAAGCTAAATCAAAACTCTAAAATGACATTCTCGTGTGAAACAACCTTTGGACGGCTCGAATCTAGCTAAAATGACTTAATATCATAAATAAAAGCCATAGGAAATAATTTTGGATAATAAAACTTTGATCTTTAATGAAAACCCAAAAAGTCAACCCCGGACTCACACCTCGGAACCCGAAAAAACTCACAAAATCCGAACACACATTCTGATACGAGTCCAACCATACCAAAATTGTCCAATTCCGACGTCAATCAGCCTTCAAATCCTCATTTTATATTTTAGAAACTTTTGTACAAAAATTCCCAATTTCTCCAATTCAAATCACTAATTTAATGATAAAAACAAAGATGGAATCATGAAATATAATTAAATTCGGGTAAACAATATTTACCCCAATCCAACACATGAAAATCCCGTACAAAATCGCCGAAACCCAAGCTATCTAACTCAAAAAGTGATAAAAATATCATAACCCTAGAAATAGAGTGGTTATATTCTGCCCAGTGATTTATTCATCGAGATCGCGGAGACAAAAATAATAGTTGACCAAACATTCTTCGCAAACGCGTACAACAAGTTGCGAACGCGACACACAGCCTCCAGCTCACTACGCGAACGTTGTCTCATTCACGCGATCGCGGACAATAAAGCCCAGATGCCTCTTCCAGCTTCCCTTATACGCAATCGCATATCTTAGATCGCGAACGCGAATACATAAGTCCCCCAAGCTTCGCGAACGCGGTAGCTTCTTCTCAACAGTGAAGAACAAAAATGCCGGCTTCCATAGAACTCTACGGAAACGCGATTGCTTCATCTCGACCGCGATGAAGAACACTAGATTATAGCAATCAGCAGTCCAGTACATGGATAAACGGCCCGTAGCCCATCCTAAATACACCCGAGGCACTCGGGACCCCGTCCGAACATAACAAACAGTTTCAAAAGACAAAACAAACTCGCTCAAAGCCTTAAATCACATCGAACATCAACAAACCGACGAATCGCATGTCGATTCAATCCTATTGAATTAATGAGCTTCTAACTTCTAAAACTAATGCCGAAACATATCCAACCAATTATGAATGAGGGCAAATTTTACATGGAAGTCCCAAATGGCACAACGAAGCTATACCAACTCCGGAATCACAATACGAACTCGATATCAACAAAGTCAATTTTCGGTCAAACCTCTCAACCTTCCAAACCTTGAACATTCCAACTTTTGCCAAAATGCATCAAATCAACCTACGGACCTCCGAATCAAAATTCGGACATACCCCTAAGTCCAAAATCACCATACAAAGCTATTGGAATCATCAAAATACCATTCCAGAGTCGTATGCACAACAGTAAAACTCCGTTCAACTCTTACCACTTAAGATTCTAAAACAAGAATCATTCTTCCAAATCATTCTCGAATCATCCAAAAACCAAATCCGATTGCACACGAAAATCATAATGTATAATACAAAGCTACTCGAGAGCTTAAGCCACCGAACGAAATGCTAATTCTCAAAATGACCGGTCGGGTCGTTACATTCTCCCCCTCTTAAAAAAACGTTCGTCCTCGAACGTGCCAAGAACCGTTCCGAAGCCACGAAATCACTAAATGAACTAATCATACATATATCTGCGGGTGATACACCGTCACCTCAATCCACATAAGCCCGACAACACCATCTCAACTGAAGATTATTCCTTCCACCCATACCAATAAGCCTTAGAACAAAAAACAAATATTTCACCATCTGATCATTTCCCAAAGACCCGATTTCCACATAAACACACTGTATCAACCTCCACCAACTACATTGACTCATGCATACACCCACAAGGTATAACCCCATGACGTAATACATCACCCATATGCACATAACAATATATCTGACCATAATAGTTGCCCATAATCAAATCCAGCACCGGCAAATAACTTCATATCATCTAAAACCTTGTCCCAAACCTTTACAGTGCTGACAACGATGCAAGAAACATGAAGATCTCGTAACCACTCATCAAAATCAACAAGTCACACCCAATGCCACATAGGCACATACCTCGCAAGCTAAACATAATAAGCACAACACGAATATGACTGAATATGAAAAGAGAAACACATGAGAGAACTATTAAACAAGCCCGATAGGCATCACTCCCTACCAGTACCATACTATGAGTCCATTCCACAAGGGAGAATCAAAACATATGAACTAATCACAAGGATCTCATCCTAATATAACTCCACCACGGCACGTAGCCTGGTTCAAACATATCAAACCACACAAAAATGCGAGGATCACATCCTCAACTATAAATCACAAGTAGAATACACATTACACTAACTAAAACCTTTAACTAACTCAGTTCTGCTAAACAAAATCACAACATGTAACGGACTTCTGATACTTGTAGAGCACCTAAATCAAAAATCGTAACCAAACCATCCAGAAATCACGTCAAAACATACCGTAATGAGTAATAGAAAGGTCATTATAATCTCATAGCTCATAAAAGTGAACAAACCAAAATTATAGACACGGGCTACCACTATAGAATCTCTCAACTGAGGTAAACACATAAGCAGAGTACAAGAATCACGAAATACACCCATATAGGAAGCAAGATAGGAGGACTCACTCCGATAAACAGGACCGAATCAAAGTAAGACTGATGCTCCTCTATGACAAATCAAAACCATACATGTAACGGCACCACCTGGTGCAGCAGCCTCAGTGCTACCATGGAAAGTATATCAACGGGCCGGGCCTCCCCCTCTAGGGCACCCTCTACCCGCCTATCCTCCACCCCTAGTTGGCTGTGTAGGTAAAGTGGCAACTAGAATGGAGCCCATAGCCTGAGTGCTCTAATGAAATCCACCTCTCCCTAGTCTGGGACAATCACTCATGATGTGCCTAGTATCGCCACACTTATAACAACCCCTTTGCGGGCGTAGCTGCTGGTACTAAGTGTGTACCGGATAACTGGAATAACTGTTGTATGGACCTCGTGCAGGTGGTGCACTAAAAGATGACTGCCCCATATGAGTACCATGAGGTCCCTAACTAACTGGTGCACCACGAGTAGTCTGAAATGTGGACTGGACTGGCCGACTGCCCGAGCCTCCGCCATAAAGGGTCATAGTTGAAGAGTAGAATCCACTGAATCCTCTAGAACCTCGAGACCTCTTCGCCTCCTTATCCCCCCTCACCTTACCTAGAATATGCTCTAACCTCCTAGCAATCTCCACAACCTGCTGAAGTGGAGTATCACTCTCCAACGCCCGAGCCATATTGAATCAAAGACCAAAACTGAGCCCCTCGATAAATCTATGGACTCACACTCTGACTGTAAGAACCAAAGTAGGTGCATGATGAAATAACTCACTTAACCTGATAGCATAATCTGACACCATCATGGTACCCTGACGCAATTGCTAAAACTCTGTGTGCCACGCATCTCGGAGGGTCTGGGGAACAAACTCCTTCAAAAATATCTCTGAAAACGGAGCCCAAGTGAGTGGTGCCGCATCAGTTGGCCTACCCTCCTCATAAATCTGCCACCACTTATACACTTCTCCCAAAAGTTGAAATGTAGTAAAAACAACTCTTCTCACCTCCATAATACACATGGTGCGGAGAATACGGTGACACTTCTCTAGAAAACCATGAGCATCCACGGTAGTTATGCCACTGAAAGTAGGTGGACCATACTTCTTTAACCTCTCAAGCCTCTTCTGCTCCTCCTCTGATGCCCCTGGCCCGACCTCAGGCTGAACCACCCAGAGTATGACCCACATGATTCTACTACTCTGGAGTACGGGCAGCAGGAGTTTGAGCTCCTCCCCTAATTTGTGAACTAGTTGGTGCAACAGAGATCAATCCGGCCTGAGCCAATGTACCAAACATGTTCAAGAACTACGCTAAAGTCTCCTGAAGTTCGAGGGTAACAACAGGCGCCTCCGATGCCTGTCCCCTAATCGGAGCTACTAGCGGCTCCTCAATTGCTACTCTGGCAGGTGCTCTAGTTGCGGCACATGCCCCCTCGGCCTCTACCTCGGCCCTGGCCTCTCGCGGCTCTAGCAGGGGGCGCGGGTGTCTGTTCAGCTGAGCTAGTAGTGTGTGCCCTCACCATCTGTGAGATAATAGAGATACAAAGGCTCAAACTTCGAAATCAACAAATCTGTACGACAAGAATGAAAGAAGTTAAATTTTCCTAATAGTTCTGTAGCCTCTCAAAGATAAGTACAGATGTCTCCGTACCGATCCGCAAGACTCTACTAAACTTGCTCATGACTCGCAGAACCTATCAACCTAGATCTCTAATACCAACTTGTCACGACCCAAAATCCCACCTTAGGTGTCGTGATGGCACCTAGTCTCTATGACTAAGTAAGCCGACTACTTGCAACAATTAAGCCAATTTAACAATGATAATTTAGATCAGAGATTTATCTAAATACCGAAATAAATATGAAATATGCCTATGCGATAATAATCACTACAACTTCCCAAGACTAGGTGATACAGAGTCACGAACTCTAATTGAATACATAGAAAGATCTCAAAAATCGAAATACAAAATTATTCCGATAACAAGCTGGTAGTACAATAAAAGTAAAGGACTCCAAGGAATTGCGACAACCAAGCATCCTCGCGATCAATAAGCTAACGCTTCTTGAGTCCGATATCTCCAATACCTGAATCTGCACAAAAATGTGCTGAAGTGAAATATGAGTACACCACGGTCGGTACCCAGTAAGTATCAAGACTAACCTCGGTGGAGTAGTGACTAGGTACAAGTCAAGACACCTACTAGTCAAAATAACCTATGCAGTATAAAGCTAATAATGAAAGCAGGAATCAGTAAATGGAAACTAGAATCAACATATGATATAAACAGTAAAGTAATCAGAACATCGTTAAAGTATCAGTGAAAACATATAAGGGAAACACATGACAACCAACTAATCAAGATGTTCTAATACAAGTCTCACAACAAATTACTCTGAGATACCTCATCTCATAATCACAAGTCACTAGTCTTAACCACAAATCATATGATCACGAAACCTTGTGACCACATTTTTAATCACACCGCATGGCCAACTCACGTGCCAATATCTCAATCCACCCGACATGATCACAGTCTCACAATCACAATCCGCCTGGCATGATCACAGGCTCAATATCACAATTCGCCTGGCATGGTCAGATGCTCAATATCACAATCCGCCCAACATGGTCATAGGCTCATTATCACAATGAAATCAGATAATACACGAATATATGGGCATGATCAATAAATGTGAAGTTTCATACTCATGAACTAGTATAAGTGGCATGCTATGGTGTATGCTTGTGCGAGTGTACTATTACAGCCCAAGTCAACAAAGTAATATCAAGGACATCGAGTAGATCATTAAAGTAACACAACAAGTCACGTAAGGTGTATGACATACATAAGGAAAATCACTCTATCGCTCGAAAACCATCAACATTATGCCCCCATGCCATCACATAGCATCCCTGACATTGCCACCCTTATCTCTCCGATGGCCACTAATATCACTACGCCCTGACAATATCATTAGCCACCCGTATCACTCCGCATAATAGCCACCCTTATCACTCCGCCCGGACAATAACACAATAGCCACCCGTATCATTCTGCACAGTCAACAATAGTGAGATGCTCCTCTTAAGCTCCGCATAACAACAATAGTGAGATGCGACCCTTATGCTCCACATAACAACTACCAATCCACACAATAATTCACATGTGCCTACATCACAACAACATGACATATCAACTCGTACCACAAGTTCCCATAGGCCACAACCTTTCCAAAATAACGATACAAATATCACCATACCACATAGCCCACGGCTCAAACATAATGTGTATAGAATCTCAATAACAACAAAATGAATGGGAAAGTAACTCAACAATGAACAACACCCCCTTTAAACACAAATTTGATTAAAATAGATTAAAGACTTTCAACAAATTCAACTTCAATTAATTGCTTAAGAAGAAACTCAATAATAAAGGTATTTCCATGAAATGGCAAACTTCCAAATTCTAGTGTGTCAAATAAGCTAACAATGAAAGAGATGGCATGAACTAGCAACTACGTCTAAATGCATGAAATAATCCGACAACAAAAGTATATCATGTAACAACAATTTCTATTAAGAGTTACTCAATAATAAAGGAGGTCACATCACAATAAAATAGGTAACAACTTCAAATAACGTATATAAGAGTAGACTTGAAAAGTAAAGGATATGACATGTAACAACAACTTCAAATAAAGCATGTGAGAGTAAACATGACAAATAAAAGATGTAACATGTGCCAACAATTTCAAATAAATACATGAAAGAATCCTAAGAGCCTAAACCGGTCAATTTCCACATATAAGTCTGAGTACGCACTCGTCACCTCGTATACATGTCTTTCACATAATTCAAATATACAATAAATCCCAAATCCTAAGGGGTAGTTCCCCCACATACGATTAGACAAGATACTTACCTCAAAGAAGCTAAATCAAAACTCTAAAATGACATTCTCGTGTGAAACAACCTTTGGACAACTTGAATCTAGCTAAAATAACTTAATATCATAAATAAAAGCCATAGGAAACAATTTCGGATAATAAAACTTTGGTCTTTAATGAAAACCCAAAAGGTTAACCCTGGGCTCGCACCTCGGAACCCAAAAAAACTCACTAAATCAGAACACACATTCTGATACGAGTCCAACCATACCAAAATTGTCCAATTTCGACGTCAATCGGCCTTCAAATCCTCATTTTATATTTTAGAAAGTTTTTTACAAAAATCCCCAATTTATCCAACTCAAATCACTAACTTAATGATAAAAACAAAGATGGAATCATGAAATATAATTAAATTCGGGTAAAGAACATTTACACCATTCCAACACGTGAAAATCCCCTACAAAATCTCCCAAAACCGAGCTCTCTAACTCAAAAAGTGATAAAAATATCATAACCCTCGAAATAGAGTGGTTATATTCTGCCCAGTGATTTACTTATCGCGATCGCAGAATTAGCTTCGCGATCACGGAGACAAAAATAATAGCTGACCAAAAATTCTTCGTGAACGCGTACAACAAGTCGCGCGAACGCGACACAACCTCCAGCTCACTACGCGAACGTTGTGTCATTCACGCGATCACGGACAACAAAGCCTCGATGCCTCTTCCAGCTTCCCTTATACGCAATCGCATATCTTAGATCGCACGCGAAGACATAAGTCCCCCAAGCTTCGCGAATGCGGTAGCTTCTTTTCAACTGTGAAGAACAAAAATGACGGCTTCCACAGAACTCTACGCAAATGCGATTGCTTCATCACGACCGCAATGAAGAACACCATATAATAGCAATCAACAGTCCAGTACATGGAGAAATGGCCCGTAGCCCATCCGAAACACACCCGAAGCACTCGGGACCCCGTCCGAACATACCAAAAAGTTTCAAAACACAAAACAAACTCGCTCGAAGCCTTAAATCACATCGAACATCAACAAAACCATGAATCGCACGTCGATTCAAGCCTAATGAACTAATGAGCTTCCAAATTCTAAAACTAATGCTGAAACATATCCAACCAATTCCGAATGAGCTCAAATTTTACATGCAAGTCCCAAATGACACCACAGATCTACCAACTCCGGAATCACAATACGAACTCAAAATCAATAAAGTCAATTTCCGGTCAAACCTCTCAACCTTCCAAACCTTCAACTTTTCAACTTTCGCCAAAATGCATCAAATCAACCTACGGACCTCCGAATCCAAATCCGGACATACACCTATGTCCAAAATCACCATACGAAGCTATTGGAATCATCAAAATACCATTCCAGAGTCATCTACACAACAGTCAAATTCCGGTCAATTCTTACTACTTAAGATTCTAAAACAAGAATTATTCTTATAAATCAATCTCGAATCATCCAAAAACCGAATCCGACCGCACACGCATGTCACAATATACAATACGAAGATACTCAAGAGCTTAAGCCACCGAACGGAATGCTAATTCTCAAAATGACCGGCCGGGTCGTTACATTCTCCCCCTCTTAAACAAACTTTCGTCGTCGAACGTGTCAAGAACAGTTCCGAAGCCACGAAATCACTGAATGAACTCATCATACATATATTGGCCGGTGATCCCACATCACCCCAATCAACATAAGCATGACAACACCATCTCAACTGAAGATTGTTCCTTCCACTCATACCAATAAGCCTTAGAACCAAAAACAAATATTTCACCATCTGATCATTTCCTAAAGACCCGATTTCCACATAAACACACAGTATCAACCTCCACCAACTGCATTGACTCATGCATACACCCACAAGGTATAACCCCACGACGTAATACATCACCCATATGCCCATAACAATATTTCTAACCAAAATAGCTGCCCAAAATCAAATCCAGCACCGGCAAATAACCTCATATCATCTAAAACCTTGTCCAAACCTTTATAATGCTGACAACGATGCATGAAACATGAAGATCTCGTAACCACTCATTGAAATCAACAATTCACACCCAATGCCACCCAGGCACATACCTCCCAACCTAAACACAATAAGCACAACGCGAATATGACTGAATATAAAAAGAGAAACACATGAGAGAACTATCAAACAAGCCCGACATGCACAACTCCCTATCAGTACCGTACTACGAGTCCATTCCACAAGGGAGAATCAAAACATATGAACTAATCACAAGGATGTCATCCTAATATAACTCTACCATGGCACGTAGCTCAGTTCAAGCATATCAAACCATACAAAAATATAAGGATACCATCCTCAACTCTAAATCACAAGTAAAATACACATTACACCAACTAAAACCTTTCACTAACACAATTTTGCTAAATAAAATCACAACATGTAATGGACTGCCGATACTTGTAGAGCACCTAAATCAAAAATCGTAACCAAACCATCCAGAAATCACTTCAAAACTTACCGTAATGAGTAATAGAAAGGTCATTCTAATCTCATAGATCATAATAGTGAACAAACCAAAATTATAGACACTGGCTGCAACTATAGAATCTCTCAATAGAGGTAAACACATAAGCAGAGTACAAGAATTACAAAATTCATGTATATATGAAGCAAGATATGAGGACTCACTCCGATAAACAAGACCGAATCAAAGTAAGACTGATGTTCCTTTATGACAAATCGAAACCATACCTATAATGACACCACCTGGTGCAGCAGCCTCAGCGCTACCATGGAAAGTATATCAACGGGCCGGGCCTCCCCCTCTAGGGCACTCTCTACCCGCCTGTCCTCCACCCCTACTTGGTTGTACAGGTGAAGTGGCAACTAGAATAGAGTCCATAGTCTGTGTGCTCTAATGAAATCCACCTCTCCCTAGTCTGGGGCAATCACTCATGATGTGCCTAGTATCGCCACACTCATAACAACCCCTCTGCGGGCATAGGTGCTGGAACTGAGTCTGTGCCGGATAACTAAATAACAGTTGTATGGACCTCGTGCGGGTGGTGAACTAAAGGATGACTGCCCTGATGCAGCTGCTCAAACTCTGTGTGCCATGCATCCCGGAGGGTCTGTGAACTATAACGACCCGACCAGTCATTTTGAGTATTATAACCTCATTCCCCCATTTACTACTCAATTTATTCTTTATAGTTGTTTTATGACTTACCGGGTTAGTGGGTTCGGGTCCGGAAGGAATTTGGAGTGAAATGAGACACTTAGTCTCATAATTGAAAATTTAAGTTAGAAAAGTGGACCGGATATGGACCTATGTGTAAACGACCTCAGATTTGAATTTTGATGATTCCAATAGCTCCATATGGTGATTTTGGGCTTAGGAGCATGTCCGAAATATTATTTGGAGGCCCATAGAGGAATTACGCTTGAAATGCCGAAAGTTAAATTTTTGGAATGTTTGACCGGGGGGTTGACTTTTTGATATCGGGGTCGGAATCCGATTCTGAAAATTTGAATACCTTCTTTATTTCATTTATGACTTGTGTGTAAAATTTGAGGTCAATCGGACGTGAATTGATAGGTTCCGGAGTCGTTTGTACAAACTAAAAATTTCAAAGTTCATTAGGCTTGAATTGGGGGTGTAATTCATGGTTTTATCGTTATTTGAGGTGATTTGAGGGTTCGACTAAGTCTGTATGATATTTTAGGACTTGTTGGCATATTTGGTTGAGGTCCCGAGGGACTCGGGTGAGTTTTGGATGGTTAACGGATCATTTTTGGCCTTGGTGAGATTGCTGATATCTGCTGCTGCATTTTTCTGACTTTCTCTTTCGCGTTCGTGAGTGGGACCTCGCATTCGCGAAGAGTGTTTTCTGAGTGTGAGGTTTTGTTCTTCGCGTTCACGAAGGGGAGGACGTGAACACGAAGGTCTGAGCTGGTAAAGCTTCGCGTTCGCGAAGCCGTGGTCGCATTCGTGAAGGGAAAGATTTGCAAAGCTTCGCATTCGCGAAGCCACGGTCGTGTTCGCAAAGGGTTAAATTTGTGGGCAGTCGAGTTGTGCTTCGTGAACGCGAGGGACCTGTCGCATTCGCGAAGAAGAGAGGTCTAGACAGAGAGTTTAAGTTCTGAAACAGTTTTTGACGGATTTGAGCTCGAGAAGAGGCGATTTTTGGGAGTTTTTCAAGGAAAACAACGGGGTAAGTGTTCTTAACTCAATATTGGTTAAATAACCCGAGTCCATGGTTGTTTTTATCATTTAATTGGTGAATTAAGTTGGAAAAGTTTGAAAACCCTCTTAGATTAAATTGAAGATTTGAGGGTCGAGTTGGGGTCGGATTTTGATAAAATTAGTATGGTTAGACTTGGGGTTGAATGGGCTTCCGGATTTTGTAACTTTTGTCGAGTTCCGAGACGTGGGCCCCACATGCAAATTTTGAGCTAAAATTTGGATTTTTAATGAAAAATTAGCATTTTCTTATGGAGTTAATTCCAATAAATTTTATTGACTAAAACGAATTATTTGTGATTAGATTCGAGGCATTCGGAGGCCGATTTGTGAGGCAAAGGCATAGCAGAGTAAAGAATTTTACGCTCTGAGGTAAGTAACAGTTTTAAATCTGGTCCTGAGGGTGAAACCCCGGATTTTTGTATCATGTGATTATTTTGGAGGTGACGCACATGCTAGATGACGGGCGTGTGGGCGTGCACCGAAGGGATTGTGACTTTGTCCGTTCTGGGAAATCGTAAAGTTGAATAATTTGTTGTTAGCTATATACTCTCTATGTGTTGATAAAATATTTCTTTAAATCATGTTACAAATCATGCTTAGGATATGTGCCAGTATTATTGGGACCCACGGAGATCATATTACTATGAATTATTTGTTTAAATTGAAAATTCATACTCACTCATATTCATTTCATTGTATATCATATCTCAGTCTCTGTTATTACTATTGATACATCATATCATTATTGTTTGGGCGATTTCATGATTATTGAGAGCCCGAGAGACAGGAGAGATTTATGACTGAGTGAGGCCGAGGGCCTGATTATGATATGTTGATACCATAGCACGTGAATTTTCCGTGCAACACTTGAGTTGGCCGTGCGGATCCTTATATTAAACTATAGCACGTGAGTTGGCCGTGCAGCACGTGAGTTGGCCGTGCGGATCCAGATATTTATATTATGGCACGTGAGTTGTCCGTGCAGATTATAGTGCTTGGGCTGTAGGAGCCCCTCCGGAGTATGTACACCCCCAGTGAGCACGGGTACCCATTGAGTGTGAGTGATGAGGGCTGGGAGCCCAATGAGTAATGAGGGCTGGGAGCCCAGTGAGTGATTGTTGTCCTGAGAGGTTGTACTTGATTTCCGTTTGTTATTGCACTTAGTTGCTATCTGTCATTGTTGTAAAATCTCTAAAAGATTGTATATACGGATTACATGAATATGAACTGTATAAAAATTGATTTGACATTAAACTGCCAGATTTGAAAGCATGTCTATTCTTTGCTGGAACTACTAAATATGGACTGTAGCTGTGTAGCTCGTCACTATCTTCAGTTCTTTATTTATTATTGTTACTTACTGAGTTGGTTGTACTCACACTACACCCTGTACTTCGTGTGCAAATCCAGGTGTTCCCGGACATAGCGGGTGTTGATTCTTCCGTACAACTAATTTTCAGGAGATTTTGAGGTAGCTGTCATGTTTCGCAGACCTTGTCTCTCCTTCTCTGTCTCCTTGTTTATTGTATTTAGTCTCAGACTATTATAGACAGTATTTTCCAGACTTGTATTCATATTAGATGCTCATGTACTCAGTAACACCAGGTTTTGGGGAGTGTTAGTATTAGTATTTATGGGATTTTGTATTGTTCTAAATTATTGTATTTTCAAACTTAAGAGAAATTATGGTTTATCGATATTATCGGCTTGCCTAGTATTGAGATAGGCGCCATCACGACAGGTTGGGATTTTGGGTCGTGACAAGTTGGTATCAGAGCCTAGATTACATAGGTCTCACGAGTAATGAGCAGGTTTAGTAGAGTCTTGCGGATCGGTATGGAGACGTCTGTACTTATCATTAAGAGGCTGTATAACCCTTAGGAAAATTTCACTTTCTTGTATTCTGTCGTGCGAATTTGTTGATTCCGAAAACTATAATTCTGTTATTTTATTCTCTCATAGATGGTGAGGACACATACTACCGGATCGGACGGTCAGCCACCAGTGCCACCAGTTAGGGCCGCGAGAGGTCGGGGCCGTGGTAGAGGCCAGGGTCAAGGTAGAGGTCGAGGTGTAGCTCGTACCACAGTTGGACCAGCACCTGTAGTACCACCAGTTACTCCAGCTCAGGAGCAGGTTCCGGATATAGCTGAGCCGACAGGATCAGCTCAGGCACCAACTGTGCCCACTGAGATTCCAGGCCTTGAGGAGATTTTTGTCCAGATATTGGCAGATTGCACTGGTCTTGCTCAGGTGGTTTAGGCTCAGGCCACACCTACCACTTCTCAGGCCGGGAGAGGTACACATACCCCTGTTGCCCATACTCCAGACTAGGTAATATAGGGACTTCAGATACCGGGGGCACTACCAGCCCAGCCAGTTGCAACTGCTCAGGCCCCGGTAGTTCCTGTTATGGAAGATGATGAGCAGAGGAGACTTGAGAGATTTAAGAGGCTTCGACCTCCACCATTTAGTGGTACTGAGTCAGAGGATGCTCAAGGTTTTTTGAATATGTTCCAACGGATGCTTCGGACAGCAGGTATTCTGCAGACCAGTGGGTTCTCATTCACTACTTTTTAGTTTTCTGGGGCTGCACTCAGATGGTGGGAGACTTATGAGAGGCATAGGCCTGCTGGCGCAGCACCCCTTACATAGCAGCAGTTCTACGTGGTCTTTTTGGAGAAGTTCGTACCTCAGTCACGCAGAGAGGAGCTGCACAGGCAGTTTGAGCAGCTTCGCCATGGTGATATGTCAGTGACGCAGTACGAGATGAGATTTTTGAGTTGGCTCGTCATGCAGTCTGGTTGGTTCCAACTGATAGGAAGAGGATTAGGAGGTTCATTGGTGGCCTCACATATCAGCTACGGTTACTTATGACTAGGGAGAGAGTATCTGGTGCTACTTTTGATGAGGTAGTGGACATTACTCGGTAGATAGAGATGGTTCATAGCCAGGAACGTAGAGAGAGGAGGCTAAGAGGCCTCGTGGTCCGGGGGATTACAGCGGTGTTCCTTCAGGGGGTCAGTTTCACCGTGGTAGGGTCGTACTTACAGACACGCTCAGACGAGTCGTCCAGCTCATCATGGTGCATCAGCTAGCCACAGTTCTTACAGTGCTCATTCAGGCCAGTCTTCATTCAGTGCACTACTAGCGCAGAGTTCTCATCATGCCTCGTCCGCATAGACTTCTGCAAGTTATTCCTCGGTTTATCAGGAGCAGCAGTTCCATTAGAGGAGGGGTTGTTTCGAGTGCGGAGAATTTGGTCATTATAAGAGAGAGTGTCCTAGGCTATTGAGTGGGGCTCCACATCAGAGTTCTCGACCGATGGCACCAGCACCAGCAGTTACACCACCCTCCCTGCCATCTCGGGGTGGGGGTCAGGCAGCTAGGGGTCGCCCAAGAGGGGGAGGCCGATCAGGAGGCGGACAGGCTCAATTCTATGCTTTTCCTGCCAGGCCAGATGTTGTTGCCTCAGATGCAGTGATCACATGTATTATTTTAGTGTGCCACAGGGAGGCTTCTATATTATTTGACCCTGGTTCCACTTATTCATATGTATCATCGTATTTTGCTCATTATCTGAATATGCCCTGTGAGATATTAGTTTCACCTGTTTGTGTATCTACATCAGTGGGCGATATTATTACTGTGGATCGTGTGTATCTGTCGTGTGTGGTAACTATTGGGGAATTGGAGACTAAAGTTGATCTCTTATTACTCGGTATGGTTGATTTCGATGTAATCCTGGGTATGGATTGGTTGTCTCCATGTCATGCTATTCTAGACTGTCACGCAAAAATCGTGACGTTGACGATGCTGGGGTTGCCAAAGGTTGAATGGAGGGGTTCTCTAGATCTTGTTCCTAGCAGGGTAATTTCTTATTTGAAGGCCCAACGTATTGTTGTAAAGGGATGCTTGTCATATTTGGCTTTTGTGGGATATGCTGAAGCAGATACTCCTATTATTGATTCAGTACCGGTCGTGCAAGACTTTCCGGATGTATTTCCTATAGACCTGCCGGGTATGCCACCCGAAAGGGATATTGATTTCGGTATTGACTTGGTGTAGGGCACTCAGCCCATTTCTATTCCTCCGTATCGTATGGCACCAACTGAGTTAAAAGAATTGAAAGAGCAACTTTAGGAACTCCTTGAAAGGGGGTTTATTAGGTCTAGTGTGTGACCTTGGGGTGCACCGATTCTGTTTGTGAAAAAGAAAGATGGTACTATGCGGATGTGCATCGATTATAGGCAGTTGAAAAAAGTTACAATCAAAAATAAATATCCCTTGCCGCGTATTGATGACTTATTTGACCAACTTCAGGTAGCGAGGGTGTTCTCCAAAATTGATTTGAGGTCTGGGTATCACTATTTGAAAATTCGGGATTCGAATATTCTCAAAATGGTATTCAGAACTCGTTATGGCCACTATGAATTTCTTGTAATATCCTTTGGGCTAACCAATTCTCCAGCAGCATTTATGCACTTGATGAATAGTGTATTCCAGCCATATCTTTATTTATTTGTCATGGTATTTATTGATGATATTTTGGTGTACTCACGTAACCAGGAGTAGCATGCACATCACTTGTGTATTGTATTACAGTGGCTGAGAGAGGAGAGACTTTATGCTAAATTCTCTAAATTTGAGTTCTGGCTTAGTTCGGTGGCATTCTTGGGACATATAGTGTCCAATGAAGGAATTAAGGTGGATCTAAAGAAAATAAAGGCAGTTCAGAATTGGCCCAGTCCATCTTCAGTTACTGAGATTCAAAGTTTTCTCGGCTTGGCCGGTTATTATCATCGCTTTGTGGTGGGATTATCGTCTATTGCATTGCCTATGACTAAATTGACCCAGAAAGGTGCCCGTTCAGGTGGTCGGATGAATGTAAAGAGAGCTTTCAGAAGCTCAAGACAGCTTTGACTACAACTCCAGTATTGGTGTTGCCTACAGGTTCAGAGTCTTATACTATGTATTGTGATGTATCGCATATTAGTCTCGGCACAGTGCTGATGCAAGATGGTACCAGACAGTTAAAGGTACATGAGAAGAATTATCCAGTCCATGATCTTGAGTTAGCAGCTATTGTTCATGTCTTGAAAATTTGGCGGCATTACTTGTACGGTTTCCAGTGTGAGGTATATACCGATCATCGGAGTCTACAACATTTGTTTAAACAGAAAGATCTTAACTTGCGGCAGTGAAGGTGGTTGGAGTTGCTTAAGGATTATGATATCACCATTCTCTATCATCCCGGAAAGGCCAATGTGGTGGCTGATGCCTTGAGTCGTAAGGCAGAGAGTTTGGGCAGCTTAGCATACTTACCAGTAGTAGAGAGCCCTTTAGCCTTGGATGTTCAGGCCTTGGCTAATCACTTTGTTAGATTGGATATTTCGAGCCGAATCAAGTTTTGGCCTGTGTGGTTTCTCGGTCTTCTTTATATGATCGCATCAGAGAATGCCAGTATGATGATCCACATCTGCTTGTCCTTAAGGACACGGTTCAGCACGGTGATGCCAAGGAAGTCACTATTGGAGATGACGGTGTATTACGGATGCAGGGCAGGCTATGTGTGCCTAATGTAGATGGTTTGCGTGAGCTGATTCTCCAGGAAGCTCACAGTTCGCGGTACTCTATTCATCCAGGCACCGCGAAGATGTATCAGGATTTGAGACAACACTATTGGTAGAGGCAGATGAAGAAAGATATAGTTGGGTTTGTATCTCGGTGTTTAAATTGTCAACAGGTAAAGTACGAGCATCAGAGACCGGGCGTATTGCTACAGAGACTTGAAATTCCGGAGTGGAAGTGGGAGCGTATTACCATGGACTTCGTAGTTGGACTCCCACCGACTTTGAGAAAGTTTGATGTTGTTTGGGTGATAGTAGATCGATTGACCAAATCTGCGCATTTTATTCCAGTCGGTACTAATTATTCTTCGGAGCTGTTGGCTGGGATTTATATTCGCGAGATTGTTCACCTACACGGTGTGCCGGTGTCCATTATTTCAGATCGGGGTACGCAGTTTACTTCACAGTTTTGGAGGGCAGTGCAGCGAGAATTGGTCACACAGGTTCAGTTGAGTACAGCATTTCACCCTTAGACGGACGGACAGTTCGAGAGCACTATTCAGATATTAGAGGATATGCTACGCGCTTGTGTCATTGATTTTGGGGGTTCTTGGTATCAATTTCTACCACTCACGGAGTTTGCTTACAATAATATCTACCAGTCAAGCATTCAGATGTCTCCGTCTAAAGCTTTGTATGGGAGACAGTGCCGATCTTTGGTGGGTTGGTTTGAGCCGGGTGAGGTTAGGCTATTGGGTACTAACTTGTTCCAGGATGCTTTAGAGAAGGTCAAAGTGATTTAGGAACGGCTTCGCACGACGCAGTCTAGACAGAAGAGTTATGCCGACAGGAAGGTCCATGATGTTGTTCACATGGTGCGGGAGAAGGTTCTGATCAAGATTTCACTCATAAAGGGTGTGTTGAGGTTCGGGAAGAAGGGCAAGTTGAGCCCTCGTTATATTGGGCCTTTTGAGATATTTAAGAAAATTGGAGATGTGGCTTATGAACTTGCTTTTCCACCTAGTCTATCAGGTGTTCATCCAGTGTTCCATGTATCCATGCTCCGAAAGTATGTCGGGGATCCGTCTCATATTCTGGATTTCAGTACAGTACAACTGGATGGTAATTTGACTTATGACGTGGAACTGGTGGCTATTTTAGATCGACAGGTTAGAAAGTTGAGGTCAAAGAGCATAGCAGCAGTGAAGATGCAGTGGAGAGGCCAGCCAGCCAGAGAAGCTACTTGCGATATTGAGCAGGAGATGCGGAGCAAATATTCACACTTATTTGAAACTCCAGGTATTGTTCTAAACCCGTTCGAGGACGAACATTTGCTTAAGAGGGGGAGAATGTAACGACCCGTCCAGTCGTTTTGAGTATTATAACCCCGTTCCCCCATTTACTTCTCAATTTACGCTTTATAGTTGTTTTATGACTTACAGTGTTAGTGGGTTTGGGTCCGGAAGGAATTTGGAGTGAAATGAGACACTTTGTCAAATAATTGAAAATTTAAGTTAGAAAAGTGGATCGGATATTGACCTATGTGTAAACGACCTCGGATTTAAATTTTGATGATTCCAATAGCTCCATATGGTAATTTTGGGCGTAGGAGAGTGTCCGGAATATTATTTGGAGGTACGTAGAGGAATTAGGCTTGAAATGCCGAAAGTTGAATTTTTGGAAAGTTTGACCGGGGGGTTGACTTTTTGATATCGGGGTCGGATTCCGATTCTGAAAATTTGAATACCTCTGCAATGTCATTTATGGCTTGTGTGCAAAATTTGAGGTCAATAGGACGTGAATTGATAGGTTCCGGAGTCGTTTGTAGAAACTAGAAATTTCAAATTTCATTAGGCTTGAATTGGGGTGTAATTCATGGTTTTAGCATTGTTTGAGCTGATTTGCGGGTTCGACTAAGTCCGTATGATGTGTTAGGACTTGTTGGCATATTTGGTTGAGGTCCCGTGGGGCTCGAGTGAGTTTTGGATGGTTAACGGATCATTTTTGGCCTTGGTGAGATTGCTGATATCTGCTGCTGCATTTTTAAGATTTTCTCTTTCGCGTTCGCGAGTGGGCCCTCGCGTTTGCGAAGAGTGTTTTCTGAGTGTGAGGTTTTGTTCTTCGCGTTCGTGAAGGGGAGGACGCGAACGCGAAGGTCTGAGCTAGTAAAGCTTCGCGTTTGCGAAGCCGTGTTCGCGTCCGCGAAGGGTAAGATTTGCAAAGCTTCACGTTCAAGAAGCCACGGTCGCGTTCACGAAGGGTTAAAATTGTGGGCAGTCGAGTTGTGCTTCGCGAACGCGAGGGACCTGTCGTGTTCGCGAAGAAGAGTGGTCTGGACAGAGAGTTTAAGTTCTGAAAATGGGACTTCATCCCATTTTCAGTTTTTGATGGATTTGAGCTCGAGAAGAGGTGATTTTCGGGAGTTTTTCAAGGAAAACAACGGGGTGTTCTTAACTCAATATTGGTTAAATTACCCGAATCCATGGTTGTTTTTATCATTTAATTGGTGAATTAAGTTGGAAAAGTTTGAAAACCCTCGTAGTTTAAATTGATGATTTGAGGGTCGAGTTGGGGTCAGATTTTGATAAAATTGGTATGGTTAGACTCGGGGTTGAATGGGCTTCCGGATTTTGTAAATTTTGTCGAGTTCCGAGATGTGGGCCCCACAGACAATTTTGAGCTAAAATTCGAATATTTTATGGAAAATTAGCATTTTCTTATGGAGTTAATTCCAATAAATTTTATTGACTGAAACGAATTATTTGTGACTAGATTCGAGGCATTCGGAGGCCGATTTGTGAGGCAAAGGCATAGAAGAGTAAAGAATTCCACACTCTGAGGTAAGTAATAATTTTAAATCTGGTCATGAGGATATGAAACCCCAGATTTTTGTATCATGTGATTATTTTGGAGGTGACGCACATGCTAGGTGACGGGCGTGTGGGCGTGTACCGAAGGGATTGTGACTTGGTTCGTCCCGGAAAACTGTAAAGTTGAATAATTTGTTGTTAGCTATATACTCTCTATGTGTTGATAAATTTTTTCTATAAATCATGCTTAGGATATGTGCTAGTAATATTGGGACCCACAGAGGTCATATTGCTGTGAATTATTTGTTTAAATTAAAAATTCATATTCAGTCATATTTATTTTATTGCATATCATATCTCAGTCTTTGTTATTACTATTGATACATCATATCATTGTTGCTTGGGCTGATTTCATGATTATTGAGAGCCCGAGAGACTGGAGAGATTTATGACTGAGTGAGGCCGGATTACATGAACATGAACCCGAGAGACGGATTACATGAACATAAACTGTATAAAAATTGATTTGACATTAAACTGCCAGATTTGAAAGCATGTCTATTCTTTGCTGGAACTACTGAATATGGACTGTAGCTGTATAGCTTGTCATTATCTTCAGTTCTTTATTTATTATTGTTACTTACTGAGTTAGTTGTACTCATACTACACCATGCATTTCGTGTGCAGATCCAGGTGTTCCAGTACATAGCGGGTGTTGATTCTTCCGTACAGCTGATTTTCAGGTAGCTGTCGTGTTTCGCAGACCTTGTCTCTCCTTCTCTATCTCCTTGTTTATTGTATTTGATCTCAGACTATTATATACCGTATTTTCCATACATGTATTCATATTAGATGCACATGTACTCAGTGACACCAGGTTTTGGGGAGTATTCGTGTCAGTATTTATGGGATTTGTATTGTATTAAATTATTGTATTTTCAAATTTAAGAGAAATTATGGTTTATCGAGATTATCGGCTTGCCTAGTATTGAGATAGGCACTATCACGACAGGTTAGGATTTTGGGTCGTGACATGAACAAACTCCTTCAAAAACATCTCTGAAAACTGAGCCCAAGTGAGTGGTGCCGCATCAGTTGGCTACCCTCCTTATAAACCTGCCACCACTTATACGCTGCTCCAAAAGCTGAAATGTAGTAAAAACAACTCTTCTCACCTCCACAATACACATGGTGCGGAGAATACGGTGAGACTTCTCTAGAAAACTATGAGCATCCACGGTAGTTGTGCGACTGAAAGTAGGTGGACCATACTTCTTTAACCTCTCAAGCCTCTTCTGCTCCTCCTCTGATGCCCCTGGTCTAACCTCGGGCTGAACCGGAGTAACAAGTTTTACCGGCACCACACCCGAAGTATGACCCACATGATTCTACTACTCTGGATTACGGGCAGCAGGAGTTTGAGCTCCTCCCCTAATTTGTGAAGTAGCTGGTGCAACAAAGATCAATCCGACCTGAGCCAATGTACCAAACATGCTCAGGAACTGCTCTAAAGTCTCCTGAAGTCTGGGGGTAACAACAGGCGCCTCCAATGCATGTCCCCCAATCGGAGCTACTAGCAGTTCCTCAACTGCTGCTCTGGCAGGTGCTCTAGCTGCGGTACGTTCCCCCTCAGCCCCGGCCTCTCGCGGCTCTAGCAGGGGGAGCGTGTGTCTGCTCAGTTGATCTGGTAGTGTGTGTCCTCACCATCTGTGAGATAATAGAGATACAAAGGCTCAAAATTCGAAATCAATAAATCTGCATGACAAGAATGAAAGAAGTTGAATTTTCCTAACAGTTTCATAGCCTCTCAAAGATAAGTACAGATATCTCCGTACCGATTTGCAAGACTCTACTAAACTTGCTCGTGACTCATAGAACCTGTGAACCTAGATCTCTGATACCAACTAGTCACGACCTAAAATCCCACCTTAGGTGTCGTGATGGCACCTAGTCTGTATGACTAAGTAAGCCGATTACTTGCAACAATTAAGCCAATTTAACAATGATATTTTAAATCAGAGATTTATATAAATATCGAAATAAATATGAAATAAGCCTATGCGACAATAATCACTACAACCTTCCAAGACTAGGTGATATAGAGTCACGAACTCTAGTTGAATACATAGAAAGATCTCAAAATTCAAAATACAAAATTGTTCGAATAACAAGCTGATAGTACAATAAAAGTAAAGGACTCCAAGGGACTACGACGACCAAGCAACTCTACCTTGAATCCCCGCGATCAATAAGCTAACTCTTCCTGAGTCCGATATCTCCAATAACTGGATCTGTACAAAAATGTGCAGAAGTGAAGTATGAGTACACCACGGTCAGTACACAGTAAGTATCAAGACTAACCTCGGTGGAGTAGTGACGAGGTACAAGTCAAGACACCTACTAGTCAAAATAACCTGTGAAGTATAAAGCTAATAATGAAAGTAGGAATCAGTAAATGGCAACTAGAATCAACATATGATATAAACAGTAAAGTAATAAGAACACCGTTAAAGTACGAGTGAAAACATATAAGGGAAACACATGGCAACCAACTAATCAAGACGTTTTAATACAAGTCTCACAACAAATTACTCCTAGATACCTCATCTCATAATCATAAGTCACTAGTCTCAACTACAAATCATATGCTCACGAAACCTTGTGCCCACATTTTTAATCACACCGCACAGCCAACTCATATGCCAATATCTCAATCCGCCCGACATGATCACAGTCTCGTAATCACAATCCTCCAGGCATGATCACAGGCTCAATATCACAATCCGCCCGGCATGGTCACAGGCTCAATATCACAATCCGCCCGACATGGTCATAGGCTCATTATCACAATGAAATCAGATAATAGAAGAATACATGGGCATGATCAATAAATGTGAAGTTTCATACTCATGAACTAGTATGAGTGGCATGCTACGGTGTATGCTTGTGGAAGTGTACTATTACAGGCCAAGTCAACAAAGTAATATCAAAGACATCGAGTAGATCATTGAAGAAACACAACAAGTCACGTAAGGTGTATGACATACACAAGGAAAATCACACTATCGCACGAAAACCGTCTACATTCTGCCCCCATGCCATCACACAGCATCCCTGACATTGCCACCCTTATCTCTCTGAACCCGACAAAACACACAAAATCTGAATACCCATTCTGATATAACTCCAACCATACCAATATTATCCAATTCCGACATTAAATCGTCCTTCAAATCCTCATTTTACATTTTAGAAAGGTTTTTCCAAATATCCCCAATTTATCCAATTCAAATCAATAATTTAAAGACAAAAATAAAGACGGAATCATAAAATATAATCAAATCTGGGTAAAGAATACTTATCCCAATCCGACACGTGAAAATCCCCTCCAAAATCGCCCAAAACCGAGCTCTCTAACTCAAAAAATGATAAAAATATCGTAACCCTAGAAATAGAGTAGTTATATTCTGCCCAGTGATTTACTCATCGCGATCGCGGAGACAAAAATAATAGTTGACCAAAAATTCTTCGCGAACACGTACAACAAGTCCCGAACGCGACACACAGCCTCCAGCTCACTACGCGAACGCTGTGTCATTCACCCGATCGCGGACAACAAAGCCCTGATGCCTCTTCCAACTTCCCTTATATGCAATCGGATATCTTAGATCGCGAACGCGAAGACATAAGTCCCCCAAGCTTCGTGAACGCGGTCGCTTCTTCTCAACTGTGAAGAACAAAAATGCCGGCTTCCACAGAACTCTACGCAAACGTGATTGCTTCATCCCGACCGCGATGAAGAACACCAGATAACAATAACCAGCAGTACAATACATGGAGAAATGGTTCGTAACCCATCAGAAACACACCCGGGACACTCGGGACCCCGTCCGAACATACCAAAATATTTCAAAACACAAAACAAACTCGCTCGAAGCCTCATATCACATCGAACATCACCAAACCCACGAATAGCACGTCGATTCAAGCCTAATAAACTAATGAGCTTCAAACTTCTAAAACTAATGACGAAACATATCCAACCAATTCTGAATGAGCTCAAATTTTACATGCAAGTCCCAAATAACACAACAGAGCTATACCAACTCCGGAATCACAATACAGACTCGATATCAACAAAATCAATTCCCGATCAAACCTATCAACCTTCCAAACCTTTAACTTTTCAACTTTCACCAAAATGCATCAAATCAACCTACGGACCTCAGAATCCAAATCCGGACATACCCCTATGTCCAAAATCACCATATGAAGCTATTGGAATCTTCAAAACACGATTCCAGAGTCGTCTACACAACAGTCAAACTACGGTCAACTCTTACTATTTCAGCTTCTAAAACAAGAATCATTCTTCCAAATCAATCCCGAATCATCCAAAAATCGAATCCGGCCACACAATAATATCAGAACGGTAAAAACCTCGTGCCATCACCTCAGTCAATATTCGAGAACCATATACAGTGATGTATGCCTATGAATGAAACATAAGTATATATGATGCACATGGGTAGAGAAATAACCATGCATAAATGTATGCATGTATATAAGGGATGATCCCTAGGTAGGATGTATCTCTATATGTACGCATGACCACAGACCCAACATGTAATACATCATCCAAATAATCACCATGCCCAAATAAGCATCAAAAGTTATTTTATTGTCTTTAACATAGGTAGGAAAACTCAAGTAGTCATACATCAGTTTAAAGCATAACACAAGAATAACAAGTACGGTTGTGTGTTCATATCATACGGGTGACTATGTCTAAAGAAAGTATAGCAACAATCTCAAGAATAGTTCATCATGCTCAAAATAAGGTATCATTAGCCTCAATATTTACTCTAGCATGGCTTATCGTACTCACATAATCAATCAATTGAGTAAAATATAGAATTAAGTAGAACACACAACCAAACAAGGCATAAAATAATCTAGAATCTACCCCAAACATGAATACCCATGGCACATGTATATACGCTTGTCACCTCATATATACATCACCCCCGCATGTACCAAATAACATTAATTAGTAGGAAAATATTCCTCAACCAAAGCTAGGCAAGACACTTACCTCATTCGGACTAGTCCAAAGCTTCGAAATTGTATTTCCTTGAGAAATCACCTCTAACCAGCTCAAATCTAGAAAAATATCAACCAAGGAAGTCAACCAATACAATAGGAAATATTCCCAATCCATAAAGCTTCGATTTTTGATGAATTTCAAAATGGTCAACAAAAGTCAACTCGAACGCGCGTATCCAAATTTTGGAACCAACACCAAAATCCAATGAATCATAACCTTCCAAGCAAAATATATGATTAGATTCCAAAACTAAGTCCAAAACGAAGCTCAAATCCTCAAAATACACTCTCTTAAAGTGTAGTCAAAACCCCAAATTCTATCTCAAAATTTCGTATTTTGGGTGTTCAATTCATGTACATTCTTAAAATAATATAACAAAAGAGGAAAAATCACCTACACCAAAGTCTTGTAAGAAAATCTCCAAGCAAAATCGCATCTCTCCAATTCTATGGCTCAAAATATAATGCCGAAACATATCCAACCAATTCTGAATGAGCTCAAAATTTACATGCAAGTCCCATATGACACAACAGAGCTATACCAACTTCGGAATCGCAATACAAACTCGATATCAACAAAATCAGTTCCCGATCAAACCTCTCAACCTTCCAAACCTTGAACTTTCCAACTTTCGCCAAAATACATCAAATCAACCTACAGAGCTCCGAATCAAAATCCGAACATACCCCTATGTCCAAAATCACCATACAAAACTATTTGAATCATCAAAATGTCATTCCAGAGTCATCTAAATAATAGTCAAACTCCGGTCAACTCTTACCACTTCAGCTTCTAAAAGAAGAATTATTCTTCCAAATCAATCACGAATCATCCAAAAGCCGAATCCAACCGCACATTCAAGTCATAATACACTATACGAAACTACTCAAGAGCTTAAGCCACCGAATGAAATGTTAATTCTCAAAACGACCGGTAGGGTCATTACAAATTTGTACGACAAAGACCTCGTGCCAAATCAATAACAATAATATCTGCACGGTAAAAACCTCGTGCCATCACCTCAGTCCATATTCGAGAACCATATACAGTGATGTATGCATATGAATGAAACATAAGCATATATGATGCACATGGGTAGAGAAATACCATGCATAAATGTATGCATATATATAAGGGATGATCCCTGGGTAGGATGTATCTCTATATGTACGTATGACCACAGATCCAATGTGTAATACAACATCCAAATAATCACCATGCCCAAATAAGCATCAAAAGTTATTTTATAGTCTTTAACGTAGGTAGGAAAACTCAAGTAGTCATACATCAGTTTAAAGCATAACACAAGAATAACAAGTACGAATATGTGTTCATATCGTACGGGTGACTATGTCTAAAGAAAGTATAGCAGCAATCTCAAGAATAGTTCATCATGCTCAAAATAAGGTATCATTAGCCTCAATATTTACTCTACCATGGCTTATAGTACTCACATAGTCAATCAATTGAGTAAAATATAGAATTAAGTAGAACACACAACCAAACAAGGCATAAAATAATCTAGAATCTACCCCGAACGTGAATACCCATGGCACATGTATATACACTTGTCACCTCATATATACATCAACCCGCATGTACCAATTAACATCAATTAGTAGGAAAATATTCCTCAACCAAAGTTAGGCAAGGCACTTACCTCATTCGGACTAGTCCAAAACTTCAAAATTGTATTTCCTTGAGAAATCACCTCTAACCAGCTCAAATCTAGCAAAACATCAACCAAGGAAGTCAACCAATACCATAGGAAATGATCCCAATCCATAAAGCTTTGATCTTTGATGAATTCCCAAATGGTCAACAAAAGTCAACTCGGGCGCGCGTATCCGAAATTTGGAACCAATACCAAAATTCGATGAGTCATAACCTTCCAAGCAAAATATATGATTAGATTCCAAAACCAAGTCCAAATCGAAACTCAAATCTTCAAAATACACTCTCTTAAAGTGTAGTCAAAACCCCAAATTCTATCTCAAAATTTCGTATTTTGGGTGTTCAATTCATGTACATTCTTAAAATAATATAACAAAAGAGCATAAATCACCTACACCAAAGTCTTGTACGAAAATCTCCAAGCAAAATCGCATCTCTCCAAGTCTAGGGCTCAAATTATAAATGAATGGGTAAAAATCCCGAAATATAATACTTAGTCTGCCCATTGGTACCCTTCGTGATTGCGACAGGGCTCCCGCTATCGCGAAGAACAAACGCGACCTGCCACACTACTACTCTTCATAAATGTGAAACTGTACTCGCGTACGCTATGACCCAGCTTCCCAAACAATGCAAACACGGACAAGCCCACGCGAACGCGAATCACAAACTCCCAGCGCCCAAATACACTATGCGAATGCGGTCCCCCACACGCGAATGTAAAGAACAAAGTTGTTCCGCCCAATTTTTCTACGCGAATGGGAGAGCTTTCTCGCGAACGCAATGCACTACCTGACACTAGCAACACCATCTATACAAACACAACAGATATGATTCAAAACTATCCCGAATCACGCCCAAGGTCCCCGGATCCCGTCCAATCATACCAACAAGTCCAAATACCTTATCCAAACTTATCTAAAGGCTCGAAACACCATAAATAATATCAAAATCAAAAATCAAAGATCAAAATCATTATCTTAATTTTTAAACCTTCAAACATCCCTGAACGCATCTGAATCGTGCTTAAACATTATGGATCACAACCTAACTTTGCACACAAGTTTCAATAATCTAAAAGAAACTATCTAAGGTCCTAAAGCCATAATAGGAGTCCGATAACACTAAAGTCAGCTCTCGGTCAAACCTATGAACTATCCAATTCTTCAAATTGCCACCTTTCGACAAATAGAACAAAAATTCTTCTAGGAACATCTAAATTCAAATCCGAACATACTCCCAATTCCAAAATCACCATACCAACCTATTGGAATTATCAAATCACTAATCCGAGGTCATTTACTTAAAAATCAAACCTTGCTCAACTCTTCCAACTTAAAGCTTCCAAATTGAGAATCATTCTGTCAAATCCATCTCGAACCACTTGAAAATCAAAACCAACTATGCGCGCAAGTCATAATGCACCGGATGAAGCCTCTCGAAGTTTCAAATCACAACACAAAATATTGAAACTCAAAATGATCGGTCAGGTCGTTACAGTAGCGACCCATCAATATACCCTATAAGATTTTGGCCACGAAGGAAAGTGATTAATTGGATTTTCCAGAAAAGATAATTTATAAAGGTGAGTTTGAGAGAGATGAGGTGATGGGCATGGTTCAAAGGGACCGAAGATAAAGAGACCATGGTGTTGATTGGAAGAGAGGGAGAAGTCTTAGAGGTAGTAGAAGAGGATGTCATGGCTAATCTGATACATATAAACCCAAGAATGCAAAATTATTTTCCTTCATTGATTTTCATCAACAATATATGCGACTATATATAATACAACTCGGAGAAAGATTAGAGGAGTTATAATAAAACACAACAACTAAGAGTAGCTATATCAGGGGCGGTCCTTCCATAAAGTAAGTAAAGCAACTGCTTTAGGCGTCATATTTGTGAGGGTTGTTACACCCAATATATTATGTATAAGTTTAAAAAAAAGTTCTGTGAAGGGAAAAAGTTTGATTTCTTTCTTTAACAAATATAGAAAAGAAGGATTTGCAATTGTTATGATTTCTGCTAAGGAAATTGCACTTGAAATAGATATCGAACCCGAATTTCGTAAGAAACATGTGATATACAGGAAGTAACAATTTGATGAGAATATTAAAAATAAAATCTCAAAATCTTTCGAATAGTCCTTTAGAGTTGATTACTTTTATACATAGTAGATAAGGCTATTTTTTCACTTCAAAATAGATTTGAACAATTCGAAGCATATGAAAATATTTTTAGTTTTCTATTTAGCAGTAAAAACTAACATCACTAAATGATAAAAATTTGAAAAAATATTGTCTTAATCTTGAATGTTCCTTAAAGCATAACAATCAATTCAATATTGATGGTTTAGATTTATTTTAGGAATTAAAAGTATTAAGAAAAATAGTACAATTAGAAAATAACAATTTAGTTGATACACTTAAACAAATAAAAAGATTTAATTCTTTTCCAAATGCTTATATTGCTTATGGAATAATGTTAATAACTCCTGTTACTGTTGCTTCAGCGGAAAGAAGATTTAATATTAAAATTGATAAAATCTTACCTAAGATCAATAATGTCTTAAGAAAAATTAAATGGATTAGCTATATTGTCAATTGAAAAAGACTTATTAGGAGTTATTGATTATCAGAAAATTATTAATAACTTTGTATCTAAGAAAAGCTAAAAAAAAAACTTCAAATAAATAAATAATTTAAAATAAAAATAAAAATTAAGGCCCCCATAAAGTTTGGCTTTAGGTCACAAAATTCGCCGGACCGTCGTTGAGCTATATTGACAGTATCTGTTTACTTTCTATCTTGTCATCTAAGCTAATCTTATTATCAGATAAACATATTCCAATAAATATATACCTACCTTGAAGTAAGATTGTGAAATTCAATTGGGGAAGTCATAATGAAATGAGACTAGCATCAAGCTAATTCCACTGTCGAGTCTGCCAACATAACCTGCAAGTGTCTTTTCCATCTTCTATAATAGAAATTCTTTAAGAATGAAGAGACCAAACTTAGTTGGAGTCGTGCTTGTAACATGTTAAGAAATTTAATTTAAAGTAACAATATAAAATAAGGAAATAGACAAAAGATGTAGAAAAGAATAAAGATCTTTTCTTATTTTTTAAGTGTTTTCAAGTTTGTCATATATCACATCTCATGCCTCTGTTTATACTATTACATAGAGGGTTATAAAAAGATTATCTTAAACATATGACGTTAACTAGTAAGATCATAAAAGATGATCGTGAAAAAGGTTATAGAGGTGTAGGAGTTACAAGCATAACAGTGAGGAATATTGGGGCATTATCTATATAATGAAAAATAGTAGTGAGAGCAATATTTTTAGGAGTTATGGACATTCACTATGATATGCTAATATTTTATAACTAGAATTTATTTGTATTCAGTGTTTACGCAAACCAATGAATACAAAATACATATTTTATATGTATACATTTATTACATAACCATGATTAAGTGATTTGAATGTTCACACTAATCTTTAACCGCTAAAGTTAAATTCAATAAGTTGATTTACCTTTGAGAAGATCACCTAGTTACATTTACAAGTATAATGAGATAAGAAAAACATAAATAAAATACAAAAAGACCATAACTGAGCTCCTCGATAAATCTACGGACTCGCTCTCTGATTGTAGGAACGAAAGTAGGTGCATAGCGGGATAGCTCACTTAACCTGATGGCATACTTTGATATCGTCATGGTGCCCTGACGCAACTGTTAGAACTCTATGCGCTATGCATCCCAGAAGGTCTGGGGAACAAACTCCTTCAAAGACATCTCTGACAACTGAGCCCAAGTGAGTGGTGCCGCATCAGCTAGCCTACCCTCCTCAAAAACCTGCCACCACTTATACGCTGCTCCCAAAAGCTGAAATATAGTAAAAGCAACTCCGCACACCTCCAAAATACACATGGTGCGGAGAATATAGTGACACTTCTCTAAAAATCCCTGCGCATCCTCGGTAGTTGTGCCACTGAAAGTAGGTGGACCATACTTTTTTAACCTCTCAAGCCTCTTCTGCTCCTCCTCTAATGCCCCTGGCCTAACCTCAAGCTGAACCGGAATAACAGGCTATACCGGCACCACACCCGGAGTATAGACCATATAAGCCTACTGCTCTAGAGTACGGGAAGTAGGAGTCTGAGCTCCTTCCCGAATTTGTGAAGTAGCTGGTGCAACGGAGATCAATCCGGCCTTAGCCAATGTACCAAACATGCTCAAGAACTGCTCTAAAGTCACCTGAAGTTCGGGGGTAACAACATGCGCCTCTGGTGCCTTTCCCCCAATCGGAGCTACTGGTGGCTCCTCAACGTCTGCTCTGGTAGGTGCTCTAGCTGTGGCACGTGCCCCCTCGGCCCCGGCCTCTCGCGGCTCTAGCAGGGCACGCGGTTGTCTGCTCAGCTGATCTGGTAGTGTGTGTCCTCACCGTTTGTGAGAGAATAGAGATACAAAGGCTCAAACTTCAAAATAAACAAATACGCACGATATGTCGTGATTCGTACCGATAAGTACAAACGTCTCCGTACCGATCCGCAAGACTAGAACCTATGAACCTAGATCTCTAATACCAACTTGTCACGACCAAAAATCCCACCTTAGGCCTCGTGGTGGAACCTAGTCTCTATGGCTAATTAATCCGATTACTTGCAACAATTAAGCCAATTTAATAATCATATTTTAAATAAGAGATTTATATAAATACCGAAATAAATTTGAAATAAGCATATGCGACAATAATCACTACAACCTACCAAGACTAAGTAATACAGAGTCACGAACTCTAGCTGAATATATAGAAAGATCTCAAAATTCAAAATACAAAATTGTTCGGATAATAAGCTGATAGTACAATAAAAGGAAAGGACTCCAAGGGACTGCGACGACCAAGCAGCTTTACCTTGAATCCTCGCAATCAATAAGCTAACTCTGCCTGAGTCCGATATCTCCAATACCTGGATCTGTACAAAAATGTACAGTAGTGAAGTATGAGTATACCACGGTCGGTACCTAGTAAGTATCAAGACTAAACTCGGTGGAGTAGTGACGAGGTACAAGTCAAGACACCTACTAGTCAAAATAGCCTGTGTAGTATGAAGCTAATAATGAAAGAAGGAATCAGTAAATGGAAACTAGAATCAACATATGATAAACAACAGTAAAGTAATAAGAACACCGACAAAGTACCAGTAAAAACATATAAGGGAAACACATGAAAACCAACTAATCAAGACGTTCTAATACAAGTGTCACAACGAATTACTCCGAGATACCTCATCTCGTAATCACAAGTCATTAGTCTTAACCACAAACCATATGCTCACGAAACCTTTTGCCCACATTTTTAATCACAACCGCACGGCCAACTCACATGCCAATATCTCAATCCGCCTGTCATGATCACAGTCTCATAGTCACAATTCGCCCGATATGATCACAGGCTCAATATCACAATCCGCCCGACATGGTCACATGATCAATATTACAATCCGCCCGACGTGATCACAGGCTCATTATCACAATGAAATCAGATAATACATGGGATTGGTCAATAAATGTGAAGTTTCATACTCATGAACTAGTATAAGTGGTATTCTATGGTGTATGCTTATGCGAGTGTACTATTATAGCCCAAGTCAACAAGTAATATCAAGGAAATCAAGTAGATCATTGAACCTACACAAGTCATGTAAGGTGTATGACATACACAAGAAAAATCACACTATCGCACGAAAACTGTCAACATCATGCCCCCAAGACAACACACATCATCCTTGACATTGCCACCCTTATCTCTCCGATAGCCACCCATATCACTCCACCCTGACAATATCATTAGCCACCAGTATAACTCCGATAGCCACTCGTATCACTCCGCATAATAGCCACCCTAATCACTCCGCCCGGACAATAACACAATAGACACCCGTATCACTCTGCATAATCAATGTTAGCCCACCTTAGAATTATCTGTAGTTCAAATATTATTCTGTCTCCTTGAATCCTAGTTTAGTTTATTTAGGAGTCTTCTCAAGGTTACATAGTTTAGTGGATTTAGGAGTCTTCTCAAGGTTATCTCTTTGTAACAATACTCATCTGTATGATATACTATAAATACCATATGAATGGAATATGTAGGTATGAGTTTCCAACTATTAAACTTGATTTGTATATCAGCCTTTACATGGTATTCGACGCCAATCCTAGTCATGCACGATAATTCCTCCACCTCTGTCAATTTTTCCACAAACAACACTGCCCCATCTCCTCCCTCTATTCCTCTTCAACATGCTCATCACTTTATCTCTATAAAATTGACACCCAAAAATTACCTCTTCCAGAAGACTCAACCTCTTCCATATTTTAGAGGACAAAACCTTCAAGGTTATATTGATGGCACGAAGCCTTGTCCATTATCCTTAATCCAAATTGCTGGATCTGAAAATTTTCAGTCAAATCCTCTCCATACCCATTGGGTTCAACAAGATCAACTCATCATGAGCCTTTTGTTCTCCTCTCTTTCTGAAGAGACCCTACCCATAGTCATTGGCCTAACCTCGTTAAAAGAGATTTGGGATGCACTTGAAGCCGCATTGCCGTCTCCTTCCAACACGCGAATCATTAACATTCATATGCAACTCCAAAATCTTAAGCAAGATGATCTCTCAGTCACCCAATATCTCCAAAAGGCCAAAATTTTATCTGATGAACTAGCTGCGGTTGGCCGTTCCCTTTCCTTCTCTGATTGCAATATCTATATCTTCAAAAGGCTTCGTCCCAAATTCAAATACATCGTTACAACGTTATCTGCTAGACCAGATCCTGTGACCTACTCTGAACTCCATAGCCTCCTTTTGAATCATGAGTTTATCAATGGAAACATCATCTCTACTCTCTCCATTGCAACAATCTCACCAGATTCCTCTACCACTCCAGTAGCCAATCTCTCTCAAAAATCATTCACTCCTGATCGCTCCAACAACTCTAGGGATCGTGGAAGAAACAATAGAGGTCGAGGTGCTCGTGGTGGTCGACATAACTACCATAACAACTACTCCAAGCCTCCTTTCAACAACAATTCATCCTGGCAGGTTGATAATAGATCCCGTTGTAAAATATGTAATTGCACAAACCATTTGGCTCCAACTTGTTTCCAACACTACAATAACTCTATTAATCCCTCTGCTCATCTCTCTCATCAAGCTCCCATACCTCTCACATAGAATTGGTTTCCCGACACGGGTGCCACCCATTATGTTACTCCAGATCTGTCCAACTTCAACCATTACGAAGAGTATAAAGGTTCTGATCAATTACAAGTAGGTAACGGTCAAGTTTTGCAAATCCATAGCACTGGTATATCTGCTTTCTCTATTTCACCTCATCACAAATTCAATCTCACCAATATCCTTCATGTACCTTCTATAACTAAAAATCTTCTATCTGTTCAGAAATTTGCACTTGATAATAATGTCTTCTTTGAGTTTCACCCTTATTATTTTCTTGTCAAGGATCGAGCAACCAAGACTCCAATTCTTTCCGGATCGAGTAACGATGGTCTTTACAACTTGCTTCTCAAGCGTCGCCCCTCCATTCTGCCTTCGGCACACGTTGTAGTCAAGGCCTCCTCAACATGTTGGCATCTTCGTCTTGGTCATCCACCCCAAAGAGTCCTTCATCAAGTTATCCACAAGCACCACCTTCCCATCTCTAGTTCTAGATCTAGTAGTTTATGTAGTGCTTGCCAACTTGTCAAGTCACACAAATTGTCGCTTCCCTATCGAGTTAATAAAAGTTCTTCCATTTTACAGCTTATTTTTGCGGACGTTTGGGGTCCCTCTCCCTTTTTATCTTCTGATGTCACAAATACTTGCTTGTATTCGTTGATGATTTCTCCGATTATACATGGAGTTACCCGTTTTTTCTAAAATCTGATGTTGCAAACATATTTGATCAATTTAGACTCCTAGTTAAAAGGCAATTCAATGCAAAAATAAAAGCTATCTAAACTGACGGGGGAGGGGAATTTCGACCATTATCAACAATTTGTGCTAGACTTGGAATTTTACATAGACTTGCCTCTCCGCACACACATGAACAACAGGCAAAAGTAGAGCGTAAGCATCGCCATTTTGTTGAAACTGGATTAATCATATTGGCTCATAGCTCAACACCATCCAAATTCTGGCATTTTGCCTTTGAAACTGCAGTTTACCTAATTAATAGGCTTCCTACTCAGATTAACCATGGTAAATCCCCCTTTGAACTAATCTTTGGTACTACTCCTGATTATCTCTTCCTAAAAACATTTGGTTGCTTATGCTTTCCCTACTTAAGGCCATATAACAAGCATAAAATAACTTACATAAGCCAGCCTTGTGTGTTCCTTGGATATAACATAAATTATCATTCGTATAGGTGCCTTGATAGGAGTTCTGGTCGAATATATATTGCTAGACACGTTTAGTTTGATGAAAGTGTCTTTCCATTTGTAACTCAGTCAATACTTGGTCACCCTCCAGCCTATCCTTCCAAATCTCAATCATGGTTATCAGCTCCTTGTATAGTTGAGTCTTTTGTTGGTCCTCTATCACCTCTTTATACTACTGGAACATCATCAATAACTGTCCTCGCGACCCCAAAATATCCTAGTAGTTCGCCAACAACAGCTACTCCTCCTGGCAATCCTAGTCGTACTACAAGTTACTCTCCAAATCATATCACTGAGCAACCATAATTTAGCTCTCCTCATCCAATTCCTCTTGCTATTGACCTTAACTCATATCCTCTTCTGTCTCCACCTGCTTCTCTTACCTTTCCAGCACCTCGTTATCCAAGAGCACAGAAACTCACTGAACGAACTCATCACATGCAACTAAGGCATATGCCTCCCTCTGCCTATTCAACCATCATCTCCAGCCATTCACCTGAACCACCCCCAACTGAAGAACCTACCTGTTTTACCGAGGCTAAAAAATTCAAGGAGTGGCAAGAAGCTATGGCTGATGAGATGACAACCGTGTTCAATAATAAAACTTGGTCCTTGGTTCCTTCTACACCCTCAATGAACATTTTAGGATGCAAGTGGGTCTTTCACATTAATAGAGATTCATCTGGGGATGTCCAACGCTACAAGGCTCGTTTGGTTGCAAAGGGATTTCACCAAGTTGAAGGACATGATTTTTATGACACATTCAGTCTAGTTGTGAAGCATATAATGATTAGAGTTATCCTTTCCTTAGCTGTGTCTAGCAGCTGGCCATTAAGGCAATTGGATGTACAAAATGCCTTCTTACATGGTGATCTTCAAGAGGAAGTGTTCATGGCACAACCTCCAGGATTTTCTCATCCTTAACTCCCTCACTATGTTTGTAAGCTTCACAAGTCACTATATGGGCTTAAACAAGCTCCAAGGGCGTGGTACACCAAGCTTCAACAATTTCTCATATTCATTGGCTTCTCTCCCTCTAAAACAGATGTGTCTCTCTTCATTTATATCTCTCATGGAGTCCTTGCTTATCTGTTAGTCTATGTGGATGACATTGTCAAGACCCACAAAAACCATGGCAAGTAGGAAACCTCCGGAATATCACCCGAACCGACTAACAACCAAGTGAACAAGAATTCGTTGGTATAAGCGCCCCAATAAGATATCAAAATTTAGACCAAAATATTGTAGTAATAGAGAAGTGAAGCCAAGAACACCAAAAAAATGAGAAGGGAAAAGACCCTTCCTCGAAGACGAGGAGATAAGGGACGAAGGATATTCATGGTAGTGCAGTTAGTATGCTCGCTATTTCCTGCGCAGCCCTTGTCCGTAGTGATATCCTAATTTGGCTACCTCTCCCACTCATCAAGGCAGACATCAGAAACAAAACTATTGCCAAGGGGGACCAGAGTACGCTATACCCCATCACCTACAATAAGATCAGCTACGGAAGTACTACGCTTCTCAGGGCCCTCTGCGTCAGAGTGACCCCGCTGGGGCGATCCAGTCACCCGGAGTTCAAGTTCGATCCATTAGGTTCTTTCTTTTCAGAAAAGAAACGAGAGACAAGAAAACATCTTTGATTACGATTAAAAGGAACAATCTCAAATAGACCAAGATCCAATTTCGGGTCATTTCTTGGTGAACATGATCTGCCATAATCTCTTCGATCCCTTCATTTATGTGCTAGAATAGAGAGAGATTTGGTAGGAAATTGGAAGAGACCTTTTTGTATATGATAATCAAAGGGAGTGGGAAAGCTGCAGTAATTCTTTGGAAAAGCCTGGTTCTCTTTGTCTTCGAGCTTTCATTCCTCAATCCACTGATTCCTTCCTTCATATGCCTCCCCATCAATAGATAGAGACAAATAGGAATAACCGAACCACGTCTACAAAATACCAGTAACATGCTGCTGCTTCAAAGCCAACGTGATGCTTCTTGGTAAGATGACCAAAATATTGGCAAATACCACATATGATCGAGAAAATTGTACCTATAATCACATGAAAACCATGAAAGCCAGTTGCTAAGAAAAAGGTAGAACCATAAATACTATCCGAAATAGTGAAGGGTGCTTGATAATATTACATTTCTTGAAAGCCTGTGAATACTAAAGCCAGTGAAACGGTAGCTACTAAAGCGTAAACTGCTCGTTTTTCCTTCCCCGCGAGTATAACATGATGAGCCCAAGTTACGGCAACTCCGGATGAAAGCAGAATAAGAGTATTAAGAAAAGGGATTTTCCAAGGATCTAAAACTGCAATCGCTTTTGGGGGCCAAATACCTCCGATCTCTACCGTAGGTGCCAAAGAAGAATGAGAAGAAGCCCGAAAAAGAGCAAAAGAGAACATAACCTCTGATACGATAAACAGAATAAAACCATATCGAGGTCCTAATTGTACGACTTTGGTATGATGTCCTTCAAACGTGGATTCACGTAGAACATCGCACCACCATATGAACATGGTATATAGGATAAATATGAGGCCCAAACTGAGAAGTGTTGCACCCCCTTGAAATGAGTGCATGTACATCACACCTCCTACAGTTGTTGCCAAAGCTCCGAGTGAACCCGAAATAGGCCATGGACTTGGATCTACCAAATGATAAGAATGCCTCTGAGATTCAATCATAAACCACTTTGCCTCGGTTCTATGTAAACCCCTCCTTCACCCCCACCCCCTAAAGTAGTAAAGTAAAGAAGGGCTCTTTGGGGTCTAATTTTCTTTCTATCTGACAGGACAAACAAAGAAATAGGAAGGGATTGTTCTTTCATTCCATTGATAGAAGTCTAACTAGAAAAAGACTCTCTCTATTACTTTGAGAAGAGAATCATACGCCTGGAACAACGAACGAGGAGTGTGAGAAGAGAGTTTTGAAGGTCAGATCGAGTTGGCTTAGCTGGTAAAGCTTGTGTTCCAGGTCAATAAAGACTACAAACTCGTACTGCTAACAAAAAGCTAACAAAGTGACGCTGCTAAAGAAGAGCTTTTTCCGATTTCGGATACGAGAATAAGAAGAACGGAAGTACAAGAGGACAAGAAGGAGAAGAGGCGAGTACAGTTTCACTTCAGTTTCACTTGCTTGGTAACCTCTTTCCCGGTCAGAGATAGAGAAGAATCCAAAGCTTGCAAGGATGTTAGGCTTCGAACGCTGTTAGGACAGATAAATTGGAAAGCTAGGATGAAATAGCCCTCTCTATACTGAATGGATCCAGTATTTTAGAACTGGTGGTGGGAACTGAACGAAATCAAAGGGGGCCTTAGCCCTTAGAATCGAATTCTAAACCGGCGTGGTGCTGCTGGAAGCTTCTGATCAATAGAACAAGTAGAGGACCAAAAAGAAAGACCACCAAATGTAACGACCACCAAGATAGGCATAGTAATTCGATCTTTTGATCACCCATTTTTTGAAAACCATTTTTGGGGGCTTCCGCCTTACACACAGAAGATTGGATTGCCTGAATCACGAGTCTTATATACTGTGTTACGATCACCTCATATTGATAAAAAGTCCAGAGAACAATTTTATATGAAAATAGAGAAATAATTTCTGGTCATAAAAATAGAAAGGCATGAATTGCGCAAGAATTTCTTTCGGTTAAAACGCCGTGCGACTCGGAGTACATAAGACTTCTTGGTCAAGCCAAAAAGATTGTTGACTGGATGCTCCTACCCCACCATGCCTGGCCCTTTATCTTACCTTAAGAAGAAAGAGGAGGTATGAAGCATGGGACAGAATGCAAGAAGTGATACAATAGATAACCTTATTAAGGAGTGGCGGCAAACCTCTTGATTGATCAACGCGAGTGAACTGTGCTTAGACGCTTCGTAAAACTGCATCGAACTACGAGAGGAGCTGATAGATGAGTAGGCTTCCCCTTTCGATTCACGGAATGTGATCTGGGACACAATGGGAGTTTACGTGTCTCGGTAGGAAAGAGATCACCGGAGTATAGCACAAGATAGCCTTTTCTTACTGCCATGGGGTCGACCTATGAACAAGGTAAACCCAATGGGAACAAAAAAATAGGGGGTGCCGCATTGGGAAGAAGACGATCCAAAAAGTGAAGGCTCACCCAGCTGAAGGAAGGAGGTAAGATAGGCAAGAGGTAGCTTGCTTCCAAGCCGGCCCGGCCGCGAGGAATCAAGAGATCTTTGCCGGTGCTGACTTGGATCTCGGGTGACGGAATAAGGCAGCCAGAAGCGACGAGCAGTCGCGGTCGAAGCTTGGCTCTAGCCGATAGGCTAGCAGTAAGCTTGGCTACAGCGAAGCACTTACCAAGCGGGAAGGAAAGGGCCTTCGCCACTTGAGCTGTATGCGGGGGAACTCGCACATGCGGTTCTTAGGGGGGGAGAGCTAGTAGGAGCCATCCCATCCCAATAGCGTATATTTGGAGCTCAATATGAAATTCTATTTTCTTGCAAGACCCGTTCGGATAAGGGAAAACTCTAGAGATTGCTTCGAAATAAGATCCTTGCATTGACCCTTTCCTGAACCAGAACCGGGGGAGGATGAGAGGAAAAGGGGATCAAAATGTGCCATCAATAAAGTGAGGGCTTTCCATTCTTCCTCCACCCCCCCCCCACTCCCCCTTTTTCAATAAATAAGCCCCGCGGGGCCCTCTCTGATAAGGAAGGAAACGAAATAATCTAAATTTTACTACATATCCAGTCTGATGGCTGTTCTCCACTAACCACAAGGATATAGGAACTCTTTATTTCATCTTCGGTGCCATTGCTGGAGTGATGGGCACATGCTTCTCAGTACTGATTCGTATGGAATTAGCATGACCCGGCGATCAAATTCTTGGTGGGAATCATCAACTTTATAATGTTTTATTAACGGCTCACGCTTTTTTAATGATCTTTTTTATGGTTATGTCGGCGATGATAGGTGGATCTCTTAATTGGTCTATTTCGATTCTGATAGGTGCGCCTGATATGGCATTTTCACGATTAAATAATATTTCATTCTGGTTGTTGCCTCCAAGTCTCTTGCTCTTATTAAGATCAACCTTAGTAGAAGTGGATAGTGGCACTGGGTGGACGGTCTATCTTTTAATTTGATCCGGGTTAATCTCGTCTTCTTGAAGAATTACGAATTCCTAAACCTAGTAAGGGAAAGCGATTCTACTCCAATTGCATTCATCAGTCAGATGAGAGTGAGAATAGAAAGGAAGCCGGGAGGAAGAATGGAGTATAGCATTACCTCTAGAGTACAACCCGGAGCCTTCTTTTCGTAAACCCTACTCCTGCGCCCCTCAATCCCATATCTAGTACTTAGTCAAGCCCTTAACTACTTCTATATCTTAGAACAACCTTGCTCTCTGATCGACTTTTTATAGTCTGCATATCTATGGAAAGAGGAAGCTAGGAGAGGATTCTAAACAATTCTATCGAGCCTAACAACAAAAACAGAAAGATAGAATACCTTTCTTAGCTAGCCTAGCGTGCTAGAAACCTACAGTGAACAAGAGCCAGATCGAAGACATTCCTTTCATTCTTTTATACCCCTCTCTTCTTAGTTGCTCCTCTTTCTAGGGATCTAATGGTCGTAGACCACCTTCTTGTGACTATGTTAAAGAATTCTTTTCCCCCTTTGAGTTCTCGAGTCAAAGGGTCCAAGCTATAGGAAAATATCCAATTTCTCTCGCAACATATCTAGTTTATCCTGAAGCAGCATTTCTCAAAGTAGCATTCCCATAAGTAGAGGATGAAACCCTTTCTTGTTTATCCCAACGAGGGTTTATGAATCACTCAAACGAGCCTTTCTAGCCGTATCTGAATCGGCATCCCTATCCATATGTTTATGCACAGGGGTATCCAAATTCGAATCTATAGAATCTATTGGGGAATCCCCATCCGCACCCGAATTGGCTAAATCTAGTATAGTGGGTCTTGTTCCGATGCGGGAAAAAATCTTTTTAAAGGGTGTCTCGGCGAAAGAGGACTGAGAACCATATAAGTGAGCGCCAAAATGCTAGCATAAGCTGATCCCACAGACACGCATGATAAGGGGGTGTGGGGACAACCAGACCACCACTTTTACCAGATATGGTTCCGGACGACCCAAGAGCCCGCCACTAGAACCCAACCCTTAAGAGGCTAGGGTCCAAGGGGCTACCGCAGGAAGTCAGCTTCACCTGTAACCTTAAGGAATACAGAAAGTTACCCGGAATTCCTAGCAAGGACTTTGCCTGCTATTCATTCCTAAATCCCTTTCACCCTTAACTAGCTAACTCGATAGGACGTCAACAGCGGGAATACCAAATGCATGACCTGGACCTGGTTCACGCAGTCAAGCAAAACAGACCTCTTTCTCTTCGGGAGCTTTCGTAACGGCTATAAAGAATGGGTCTTTCCCCTCGTGAATGGCTATTGGGATCGATCCCTTCAACTCTTCTTGCGTGGAAGGTCGCAAGAGAAAAGAAAACTTTTCTTCTTAGCAGCTTTTTCAACATACTCGAGGTAAGGAAGTAAAGCAACCAATAGCCTTTTTACATACTATGCCTTTCATCGGGTAAGCAAAAAGTAGTTACCTTTAGCTCGGTCTTCCTTATTAATTATTAATAAGACACAGGAGAAGCATCATCCTTATAAGACTGTTGCTAAATAAAAGCAATTCTTTTTCACATTCAACCATGAGAGGGCAACTTGAGCAATCAAAGCTACGCCCTCTTCCACTACTGACTATGAACAGTTGACAGCTAATGATTTCTACTTTACTAAGCCAGTTCGGTAAGTTAAGGTCCATGATTGAAACGAAAAAAAAGAGGAAGGGGAAGGGTCGCCCAAAGCTGTGGAGATAAGGTGGAAGATAAAAAAGTTATATTTATAATAATAAAGAGAATCTATTCAAATTCATATTAGAAAATGGGATTATCAACTATACTTGACTAGAAAAACCAGCCAATCTACTCCCCTTTTTTTTGGTCTCCCCCCTGTAACTTGATAAATCATAAGAGAAGAAGAAATCGTTGCGTAGAAAGTCTTGCTTATTGTCTCCTCCATCTAAGTTATGTAAGAGGAAAAGAGCGAAAAGCTTACTTTTAGGTAGTGGCCTAAGCGCTAAGAAGCTCCATCCATGCTACTCAAACTATATGCTTAACACATGCAAGTCGAACCTTGGTTTTCGGAGTTCGAAAGAGAAGGGGAAGAAGCGGGGTAGAGGAATTGGTCAACTCATCAGGCTCATGACCTGAAGATTGCAGGTTCGAATCCTGTCCCCGCCTAATCAGTGGAACATTGTTCACCGGGATAGAAGGCCGGTCCCAACCCGTCTACAAAATGGGGCTAGTGTTCAGTCTTGGTTGGTTCCACCTCTTTGCAGGGTGATGACACCAGTAGCTGTTACGCACAGATGACCATTTCTTAGACTATTGAATTCCAACTTAGAGCTCCTCTCCTTACAGTCAAGTGGCTTTCACTCCTTCTACTCTAAACTACTGTGTGCCTATTTTCCGCTTTTCACAGTCAAAGTCAAAGGTTTGTTGGTGGCAAGATCGGCATGCCTTCTAGTTGTAGTTGACTTTAAGCGCACCTGAACTACCCATAGTCGTCTATTTACGGGCTTGCACTCAATAGTCAATCAATTCGTTTTTCCGCTTTCTATCGCACGCTTCAACTATTTGTTTATATAGTGTGTGAAGTCTAACTAATGGATTTCAGAAGTAATGAAACCTGACTATTGGGATAACCTTAACATCAGTTGATGCTAGTCTGAGAGAACCAGCAGAGAGGGGGCCAACAATCTTTTCCATCAGGGTTGCCACAGTAAAATATACCGGAGATGGGGAACTCCTAACAAAAGCACCATGAGACGGGGCTTTTCTCCCAAACATCTCCTTCTGCACGAGCGGCTATTGCGCCTAACCTTTGAAATTGAGTTGCTTCTCTCTCTTGTTCCTTATCTAGTTCCGGGCAGTGGCTTGGAAGAAAGCTACACGCGCTATATAGAGGGAGAAGAGAAGCAGGATTGAAGAAGCTGGTTCAAAGATAAGGTATCAATCGGCTTTCTTTCCGTCTTCTTTTCTGCCAGGGGTAGATGCCTTAGATTAAGAAAGGGTTGGTAGACCCTTAGTCCATTCCCGATGATCCTCTCCTGGTCAATTACTTGGGGTTTCGGACCATTGCTCTCTTTTTTAGTCGTATCAGGTGCATCGGATTTGCTTTGACTTGCCTTGTCCATATAGTCAGTAATCGATGTAAGAAAGATTCTTCTATGATAAGTGGTCCATTGCACCTTAAGAATCCGCCCATTCTATTAGGTTTCCTGTAGAGCGAGGGCCTCTTCTTCCTGCCTTTTTTGTAAGAGACTTTCTTTCTTGCCTGAGTATGGGTCTACCTGCCTTATTCTTAGATGACTTACCCTTCCTTATCCTGAGTCTTGGTATGCTTAGATTCCGGTTCCCCAGCCGACTGTTGAATCTATTTTTGCCTTGGTGTGCGAGACAACAGAAGGGCAGCTTAGCCTTCTTCTCCCTTGCGGATCTAATTACAACTAGCGATTCTGATAAACATTATTATAGAAATTGGGGCTAATTCAATAGAAATCGGTCGTACCTAGCCTCGATTCACGTCGCAAACATTGTCCAATGATTCATGAAAAAATGCAAAGAGCAGAGTTGGCGCATCTGATCTTTCTTCTTCAGTGCCAGGAATAAAGAGCTAGCACTAAGTGCAGGGGATGAATCTTTATCGACTTCCTTTTGAATAACTTGGAAACAAAAAATATATATTCTAGTTCTATCATCAGCTATGGGTTTGAATCTAAGAGAAATTCTGCAGAATGTTTGCTATCCTGAATTTTTTTTGTCTTTTCTGAGTGATAAGGAGAGAAAAAATATTGGGTCAAAAGAAAATGCCATTTTGGAGTTTTATCAATAATTTGCTTGTGTAGGTGGCGATTCGGTATTTTCTGAATCCTTATGTAAGGAATTACAAGAGAAATTCTTTCAACAAAGATGTGAATTAGGAAGGATTGGTCGACGAAATATGAACCGAAGACTGAACCTTGATATACCCCAGAACAATACATTTTTGTTACCACGAGATATATTGGCAGCCGCCGATCATTTGATTGGGCTGAAATTTGGAATGGGTGCACTTGACGATATGAATCATTTGAAAAATAAACGTATTCGTTCTGTAGCAGATCTTTTACAAGATCAATTCGGGTTGGCTCTGGTTCGTTTAGAAAATGTGGTTCGGGGGACTATATGTGGAGCAATTCGGCATAAATTGATACCGACACCTCAGAATTTGGTAACCTCAACTCCATTAACAACTACTTATGAATCCTTTTTCGGTTTACACCCATTATCTCAAGTTTTGGATCGAACTAATCCATTAACACAAATAGTTCATGGGAGAAAATTAAGTTATTTGGGCCCTGGAGGACTGACAGGGCGCACTGCTAGTTTTTGGATACGAGATATCCATCCTAGTCACTATGGACGTATTTGCCCAATTGACACATCTGAAGGAATCAATGTTGGACTTATTGGATCCTAAGCAATTCATGCGAGGATTGGTCATGAATTTGTCTTTTTTTATATAATCATTGGATAGAAGAGAAAGACAAGTAGTAAAATTATTCCTCGTCTAGAAATATCCAAATTTTGATGCCCAATACTCCATAGATAGTTCAAACTGTATAAGGGCAATAATCAATTTTTGCTCGAATCATTTGTAGGGGAAACCTACCTTCTCTGATCCATTCAACACGTGCAATTTCTTTTCCGTCGATACGCCCCGCAATTTGTATTTAAATTCCTTTTGTATCTGCTTGTTCTGTTAATTCAATAGCCTTTTTCATTGCTTTTCGAAAGGAAACTCTAATCTTTAATTGTCCAACTATAAATTCTGCAAGAATATTAGGGTTTCCCTAAGGTTTTGCAATTCTTGTGACAGCAATGTTCAGTTTTTGGTTTACACAATTAAATTCTTTTTGTAAGGTCATTTGTAATTCTTCGATTCCACGCGGGCTACTTTCTATTAATAATTTTGGGAATCCCATAAAGATTATGACCTGGATCCGATCGATTCTTTTTTGAATCTCTATACGTGCAATTCCCTCGATGCCAGAGGACATTCTCATATTCTTTTGTACATAATTCATTATACAATCTCTTATTTTTTGATGAGTTTCCCTTAGTCTATGAACGGGAAGGATGAAAGCGAGTCAGTATGCTAATTCCTCATCCGCAAATCAGCCCTTCCCGTAGGTTCTTTACTCAAAGAATAAAGAATCGGAGGATGGAAATCTTGATAGAATTTGAAAAAGCAAACGACAAGTCGAAGGCAATAAAATATGAAAAATGTATTTATTTTTCATATTTCTAACCTAAGATTAAACAAAAGGTATCTTATTGGTAAGTGTTAGTATTCTAATAACCAATAAAAGGGCTAGTTCATTAGTTCATAATTTATAACTAACTCGAATATTTTATTATTTTTTTACTCAATTTCAGAAAAAACAAAAGAATAAATAAAAAGAGGGGCGAAGTGCTACAAAAAGAACTCTGTTCGATTTTTTAGTCTATCTATAAGAGGAGATCATATGAAAAACGTAACCGATTCTTTCGTTTCTTTGGGACACTGGCCATCTGCCGGGAGTTTCGGGTTTAATACCGATATTTTAGCGATAAATCCAATAAATCTAAGTGTACTGCTTGGTGTATTAATTTTCTGTGGAAAGGGAGTGTGTGCGAGTTGTTTATTTCAAGAATAGGCTGGACCACCCAGCTGTACCCTTTTCCGTTATAACTAGGAAAGAGAGGTGCATGATCTTGCGAATTACTTCTGAATAAATTCAGAAATTATATGTAAGAACCATAGCATTTCGCGATTCATTGGTAAATCAATTTTGATTCTCTATTAACCAATAATGTGGAACTATTAACATGGTTAAAACAAACTGTTTGAAGTCTAGACGCAGCATGATATTCTTTCTACCACTCTGTTAATATAGAGGTGATTTCAAAATAAATATTTTATCGATATAGGACACTCATATTGATAAAATGATTTGAACCGCTTATTGTAAATTGTAAAAACGGGGATTTTACCCCCTTTATCTAATGCTGAATCGACGACATATTCTAAGTAAGAAGAGCTTTTTGGATTTGAAAAAAAAAAAAAAAAAAAAAACTTTGCTGACAATTACATATTTTTTATTTTGTCAGAAGAGTCCTCCGAATATTTTGGTCTTACATTAGTTTCGATATCTTTTTGGAATATGAAAAAAGAAGAGAAGATAGGCTCATTACATTCATAAAAAAGGATATGAAAAGTTACCTTAAGTAATTGAGCGTGAGAGCCAAATGAATCGAAAGATTCATGTTTGGTTCGGGAAGGGATTATGGAATTTTGGAAAGGAATGGAAAAATAATCTATTTTTATTAAGTGATTTATTAGATAATCGAAAACAGAGGATCTTGAATACTATTCGAAATTCAGAAGAACTGCGTGGAGGGGCTATTGAACAACTCGAAAAAGCTCGTTCTAGCTTACGGAAAGTTGAAACTGAAGCCGAGCAGTTTCGAGTGAATGGATACTCCGAAATAGAAGGAGAAAAGTTGAATTTGATTAATTCAACTTATAAGACTTTGGAACAATTAGAAAATTACAAAAACGAAATGATTCAGTTTGAACAGCAAAGGGCGATTAATCAAGTCCGACAACGGGTTTTCCAACAAGCCTTACGAGGAGCTCTAGGAACTCTAAATAGTTGTTTGAACAACGAGTTACATTTACATACCATTAGTGCCAATATTGGCATGTTGGGAACAATGAAAGAAATAACTGATTAGTCTTTCTACTGTAGGTATTATTATTTTCTTTCAAAAAATAATAAAGAAAGAATCATGGTAACCTTTCCAGCTGACGAAATTAGTAATATTTTCCGTGAACGTATTGAACAATATAATAGAGAAGTAAAGATTGTAAATATCGGTACCGTACTTCAAGTAGGTGACGGCATTGCTCGTATTCACGGTCTTGATGAAGTAATGGCGGGTGAAGTAGTCGAATTTGAAGAGGGTACAATAGGTATTGCTCTAAATTTGGAATCAAATAATGTTGGTATTGTATTAATGGGCGATGGTTTGTTGATACAAGAAGGAGTAGCACTATGACCATCGCCCTTGGTAAGTTTACCAAAGACGAAAATGATTTATTTGATATTATGGATGATTGGTTACGAAGGGACCATTTCATTTTTGTAGGCTGGTCCGATCTATTGCTCTTTCCTTGTGCCTATTTCGGTGTAGGGGGTTGGTTCACAGGTACAACCTTTGTAACTTTATGGTATACCCATGGATTGGCCAGTTCTTATTTGGAAGGCTGCAATTTCTTAACTGCCGCAGTTTCTACTCCTGCTAATAGTTTAGCACATTCGTTGTTGTTACTATGGGGTCCTGAAGCACAAGGAGATTTTACTCGTTGGTGTCAATTGGGGGATCTGTGGACTTTTGTTGCTCTCCATGGAGATTTTTGCCTAATAGGTTTCATGTTACGTCAATTCGAGCTTGCTCGATCTATTCAGTTGAGACCTAATAATGCAATCGCATTCTCTGGTCCAATTGTTGTTTTTGTTTTTGTATTTCTGATTTATCCACTGGGTCAGTCTGGTTGGTTCGTTGCACCTAGTTTTGGTGTAGCAGCTATATTTCGATTCATCCTCTTTTTTCAAGGGTTTCATAATTGGACCTTGAACCCGTTTCATATGATGGGAGTTGTCGGTGTATTGGGCGCTCCTTTGCTATGCGCCAATTTATGGTGCTACCATAGAAAATACTTTATTTGAAGACGGTGATGGTGCAAATACATTCCGTGCTTTTAACCCAACCCAAGTTGAAGAAACTTATTCAATAGTCACCGCTAACCGCCTTTGGTCCCAAATTTTTGGGGTTGCTTTTTCCAATAAACGTTGGTTACATTTCTTTATATTATTTGTACCAGTAACCAATTTATGGATGAGTGCTCTTGGATTAGTCGGTGACCACGTCCTATAGAGATCATCGAATCAATAGCAATAAGTCCGGTTTGAAGAGGCTCATATACGGAACGGTGCAAAATAATACCCGGGGCGGCGGATTCGATTAATCAAAATTCAGAAGCTGAAATTTCACCTCTACCATCAATAGGATTAGCAAGCGCATTTATAACACGACCCAAATAAGCCTCACTCACGGGTATCTGAGCAATTCTTCCCGTTGCTTTTACAGAGCTTCCTTCTTGTATCAACAAACCATCGCCCATTAATACAACACCAACATTATTTGATTCCAAATTCAGAGTAATACCTATTGTACCCTCTTCAAATTCAACTAATTCACCCGCCATTACTTTATCAAGACCGTGAATACGAGCAATGTCGTCGCCTACTTGAAGTACGGTACCGGTATTTACAATCTTTACTTCTCTATTATATTGTTCAATACGTTCACGGATAATATTACTAATTTCGTTGAGATATCTTATCTGTCTCTCCGGGAAAATGGATATCTCCAGAAAAGATTTTAAGTTCAATTCATTTTTTTCTCTCCACCCGGAC
>NC_090822.1:42167346-42169846 GCF_000390325.3 Nicotiana tomentosiformis
ATCCCCCTATATTAGATATGTGTGATTTGATCAAAATTCTGATTTTACAGACTCGGAAGGAGAAACTGTCATCCCATTCAATCAAATTGGGATGCCCTGGACCTGACATATTACTTGGAAAGAGTAACATGAAGCTCAGAATTGGGGTGTAGTCAATACTCCCAAATAAAAAGAGAATTGATCTATGGTCGATTTCGTAACAAATCAAATAAAGAGGAATTTCTATTTGTACCTCGTAAAAAAATCTTTTTATGTTGTGCAATGAACCATTTCCTTTCTTTTCGTGGAAAGAAATTATGTTCAAGTAAGCAAATATGTCATGGTGCTAGGAGTCTATCTATTGCGTATAGACTTTAAGGGCGTGGTGGCCTAACCATCGAGGTGAAGTCGGGACCTAAAAGGTCGAATGGAACAATATATAGACAAGTAAATCCCTTATGGGTTCCAAGTTGTTTCTTTAGTTATTAAGAGTTAAGGGATTTATCATTCAAAGGGAAGTAGACTACTCGAGAATTTTATATTTTATTTGTTGGAATTGAATTTGAATAAAGAATTAATAGAAGACAGAATCACTGAAATCTTGTTTCGTCTTCACTGGGAACTTGAGTAAGGAGTAGACCTTTTTATTTTGGGATTTTCTAGAGTTTGAAAACGAGAACTCCTTTCCTTATTTGGTGTACCTACTTGAGCCGGATGAAAGGAAACTTTCACGTCTGATTTTGAAGGGGGGAGATCCTATAGAATCCTATCCCAATTTTTCTTTTGCTAGGCCCATAACTAAAAATCCCACTTTCTTATGATTACGAGGTTTATTCGAATATGAAATCCAATCTTGGAAATACATTATCCCACTTTTTTTTACTACCCAGGGTTTCGATACATTTCGCAATCGAGAAATCTCTACTGGCACAGGTGATATCAGAGAACAATTAGCCGATCTAGATTTATGAATTATTATAGAGAATTCGTTGGTAGAATGGGAAGAATTGGGGGAAGAAGGGCACACAGGGAATGAATGGGAAGATCGAAAAGTTGGAAGAAGAAAGGACCTTTTGGTTAGATGCGTGGAATTGGCTAAGCATTTTATTCGAACAAATATAGAGCCAGAATGGATGGTTTTGTGACTATTACCAGTTCTTCCTCCTGAGTTGAGACCGATCATTCAGATAGATGGGGGTAAACTAATGAGCTCAGATATTAATGAACTCTATAGAAGAGTTATCTATCGGAACAATACCCTTACCGATCTATTAACAACAAGTAGATCTACGCCAGTAGAATTAGTAATGTGTCAGGAGAAATTAGTACAAGAAGCCGTGGATACACTTCTTGATAATGGAATCCGGGGACAACCAATGAGGGACGGTCATAATAAAGTTTACAAGTCATTTTCTGATGTAATTGAAGGCAAAGAGGGAAGATTTCGTGAGACTCTGCTTGGCAAACGAGTTGATTATTCAGGACGTTCTGTCATTGTCGTGGGTCCTTCACTTTCATTACATCGATGTGGATTGCCTCGTGAAATAGCAATAGAACTTTTCCAGACATTTGTAATTCGTGGTCTAATAGGAAAACAAGTGGACACACCCGCAAGGAAACCCATCTCGAAACTAGCGAGTTGCCTAAAACCTCCCTTGTTGTCTTGCTTGCTTTCGGATAAGAAAGACTAGTCACCTTAACCTACCTTCCTAGCTTTAGTTGCCTTAAGGCTTGTCTTTCTTTTAGAACCTTGTTACTTTTAAGCGGTCTTTTCGCCTGAGGCTTTCGGACAAGACTACTTACTCCAGTAGGTTAGTAAGCTACCTCTTTCTCTTTTAGGCAAGGGTAGCTCTGAAGGGAGAGTTGAGCAGAACCAGGCATAAGGAGCAACAATCGCTATTGATAGTTGCCCCGCTAGGGGAACGTCAGGAGGGGGACATACACCGGCCCTTATGTTAAAGTAGCATCGAGTTTTGCTTGGAAACCGGCAAGTTTCTAGTTTCCAAATAAGTGGTACCCTTTCTTTAGAGTCCAGTAGGTCAATTAAGTTGCCTAAATCTCTTCCTTATCTGCTGGTCTGTAGCTACCTTCCTCGCTTCATCTTCGGCTTTCAGAGTTGTGAACTAACCTCTTCCTTTTACATCCAGACAACTGGCTGATAAGCTGGACATCTAAAGAACATAAGATCCGAGCTGCCGCCAGGCATAAAAGTCATACTGTCAACTAAGGAAATTGGCACAACTAGGCATCTCAAACATTGATAAGGAAAGAATCAGGCTTTCATTAGGATGATATTCCTTTCATCCGAATGGCAAGGCTTGCTAGTTTCCTGAAGTACACTCGTATCTGTCTATCTATGTCATAGTTGCTTGGAATGCACTACGAGGCCCACGACTTTCTTGATCGCCTCATTGACAAGGACGGTCCTGCAACTACTTCCCTTGGAATGCATAAGTAAAAGCATAATGAAAGATAGTCCTATATTGACAAGGACGGGCTTTTTCACGAAGAAAGCTTCGCG